>NC_057814.1:62616115-62624155 GCF_018294505.1 Triticum aestivum | reverse complement strand
CGGCAGCGGGCGGCGGCGTACGGTGCCGGCGCTCGGGGGAGGAGGCGAGGGGGGGGCTATATATGAGGGGGGGAGGGGGTGCTTGGAGGAGGGGCCAAGCCGGGCGGCGGCGTAGCCGGGGCGGACTCCGGCGGCGACCGTCTCCGGGACGGAGACGACGGGCGGCGAGGTGGGCCGTCGGCTGGGCCTTTGGCCCAGTCGGCGCGCGGGCGTTTTTTTTTTTAAATAAGTTCCGCGAAGAAAAATGCGTAGAAAATAAGTAAAAATCAGAAAAATATGAAATAAATTTTCCCCGTTTAGTTAGAAAATCTAGAATAGGGTGAACATTTTTAAAACCAAAAATAAATATTTTGAAAACATGCATATTTTTAAATGCAATAAAAATTACAAATAAAATCCAAATAAATTCAAATAATGATTTTAACATTTTTCCTCCAGTATTTCAATATTTTGGAGAAGTCATATTTTCTCCTCTCGTTTATTTTAAGAATGAAATATTTTTCCGGAGAGAAAAATAATTAAAATCCCAATCCTCGTTTGAAAAATCAAATACGAAAATTCGAGAAAATCCCCAACTCTCTCCGAGGGTCCTTGAGTTGCTTAGGATTTATCGAGGATTTGTCAAAATGCAATAAAACATGATATGCAATGATGATCTATGTATAACATACCAAATTGGAAATTTGGGATGTTACAAACCTACTCCCCTTAAGATGAATCTCGCCCTCGAGATTCGGGTTGGCTAGAAAACAGGTGGGAGTGGTTTTTCCGTAGATCTTCCTCTCGCTCCCAGGTGGCCTCATCTTCCGTGTGGTGACTCCACTGAACTTTGCAAAACTTGATAACCTTGCTGCGGGTAACTCGGCTGGCATACTCGAGAATCTTAACTGGTTTCTCCTCATAAGTCAAATCACTTTCCAACTGAATCGCTTCCAGTGGCACAGTATCTCTCAGTGGTATCTCAGCCATCTCTGCGTGGCACTCCTTCAACTGCGAAACATGAAATACATCGTGTACTGCAGACAATCCTTCGGGTAATTCCAGCTTGTAAGCAACTTCTCCCATACGTTCCAACACTTTGTATGGTCCGATAAAACGGGGCGCTAACTTTCCCTTAACTCCAAAGCGCTTCACTCCTCGAAGGGGTGATACTCGAAGATACACTCGGTCTCCGACTTCGTGAACTGTCTCCTTTCGTTTAGAATCCGCATAACTCTTCTGCCTGGACTGGGCTACCCTAAGCCTATCGCGAATCAACCTTACTTTCTGTTCAGACTCCTTAATCAAATCAGGTCCAAACAACTGACGGTCTCCAACTTCGTCCCATAACAACGGTGTTCTACACCTCCTTCCGTACAAAGCTTCGAAAGGGGCCATCTTCAAACTGGTTTGATAACTGTTATTATATGAAAACTCCGCATATGGCAAATTGTCGTCCCAACTAGATCCTTAATCTAGTGCACATGCTCTCAACATGTCCTCCAAAATCTGGTTGACTCTCTCGGTCTGTCCATCTGTCTGTGGGTGAAATGCTGTACTAAATTCCAGCCTGGTTCCCAATGTTTCATGTAGCTGCTTCCAAAACTTCGAGGTAAATTGGGTTCCTCTGTCTGATACAATGGTCCTCGGAACTCCATGCAAACATACTATCCTGGTCATGTATATCTTGGCCAACTTAGCACTGGTGTAAGTGGTCTTCACTGGACTAAAATGAGCTACTTTCGTCAATCGATCAACTACAACCCATATTGAGTCATAGCCGGAACGGGTCCTGGGTAATCCTGTGATAAAATCCATGCCTATTTTTTCCCACTTCCATTCGGGTATCGGCAATGGTTGTAGCAATCCTGCTGGCTTCTGATGCTCTGCCTTCACTCTCTGACATACATCACAAACTGCTACATACTCTGCAATATCCTTCTTCATTCCGGTCCACCAGAAAGTATTCTTCAAATCCAAATACATCTTGGTATTCCCTGGGTGAATCGAGTACGGTGAATCATGGGCTTCTTGCAAAATCAACTTTCTGATCTCTGGATCATTTGGCACATATACGCGGTCCTCAAACCATAAAGTATCGTGCTCATCCTCCCGAAATCCCTTGGCTTTTCCTTTGCTCATCTTCTCCTTTATCTCTTTAATCTCCTTGTCTGACTTCTGAGCTTCTCTGATCCTTTCCATCAAAGTAGACTGAATCTCCAATGTCGCTAAATAGCCTCTCGGGACTATCTCCAAACATAGCTCGCGTAGATCCTCGGCTAACTCCTGAGGTAACTCTCCTGTCATGAGGGTGTTGACATGACTCTTGCGGCTTAACGCATCTGCTACTACGTTAGCCTTTCCAGGGTGATAATGCAATCTCATATCATAATCCTTGATGAGCTCCAACCATCTCCTCTGTCTGAGATTTAACTCCTTCTGCGTGAAAATATACTTCAAACTCTTGTGATCCGTATACACCTCACAATGGTTTCCGATGAGAAAATGTCTCCATGTCTTCAATGCATGCACCACGGCTGCTAATTCCAAATCATGTGTAGCATAATTCTTCTCATGGGGTTTAAGTTGTCGTGAAGCATACGAAACAACTCTTCCTTCCTGCATAAGCACTGCTCCAAGTCCTCGACGAGAAGCGTCGCAATAAACTTCATAGTCCTTGCGTTGATCTGGCAGAATCAACACTCGTGATGTAACCAATCGTTTCTTCAACTCTTGGAAACTAGCTTCACATTCCTCAGTCCAATTGAATTTGGTGTCCTTCTTCAATAGCTCAGTCATGGGCTTAGCAATCTTCGAGAAATTCTCGATGAATCTCCGGTAGTATCCTGCAAGTCCAAGAAAACTCCGGATTTCTCCAACTGTCGTGGGTGATTCCCAACTTGTCACTGTGTCAACCTTGGCAGGGTCTACTGCTATTCCTTCTCCAGAAATAACATGTCCAAGAAATCCAACTTCCTTCAACCAAAATTCACATTTGCTGAACTTGGCATATAACTGATGTTCTCTGAGCTTCTCAAGTACCAATCGCAAATGCTCCTCATGCTCTTCCTCATCCTTGGAAAAGACTAGAATATCATCAATGAATACCACGACGAACTTATCCAAAAACTCCATAAATACTTTGTTCATCAGGTTCATGAAATAGGCAGGCGCGTTAGTCAGTCCAAATGACATAACGGTATACTCATACAATCCATATCTGGTGGTAAATGCCGTCTTGGGTATATCCTGCTCTCGAATCTTTAACTGATGGTATCCTGATCGTAGATCGATCTTGGAAAATACTTTAGCTCCTTGCAGGCGGTCAAACAAATCATTTATCATTGGCAGTGGGTACTTGTTTTTGATGGTCACTTCATTCAATCCTCGGTAATCAACAACCATCCTTAGTGATCCATCTTTCTTCTCCACTAGAAGTACTGGTGATCCCCAAGGTGACGAACTTGGGCGAATATAGACTTTATCCAGTAACTCCTTGATCTGCTTCTTAATTTCCTCCAAATCCTTAGCGGGCATCCTGTACGGTCTCTTAGATATTGGCCCTGTGCCTGGCAAAAGTTCAATCAAGAACTCAATGTCTCTATCTGGTGGCATGCCTGGCAACTCTTCTGGAAATACATCCGGATAATCCTTCACCACTGGTACTTCCTCCTGTACAACTCCTGATAAGGAATTCACTTGAGTCCTCTTCGGCATATGCCTGGATACATACTTGATCCTTTTTCCTTCCGGGGTGGTAAGCAAAATTGTCTTGCTGGCACAATCGATGTTTCCTCCATACAACGATAGCCAATCCATTCCCAGAATCACATCCAAACCTTGCGATTCCAAAACAATGAGATCTGGGGGGAAAACATGCCTACCAATGGCCAATGGTATCTGAAAACATCCTTGAGTGGCCATATACTCTGCTCCTGGCGAGGTTACTAACATAGGGCTTTTGAGAACTTGGGTGGACATCTTAAACTTATTCACGAATCCCCTTGATATGTATGAATGCGATGCACCAGTATCGAAAGAACAGTTGCAGTAAATGACTTAACCAAAAACTTACCTATTACTGCATCAGGCTGAGCTTCAACCTCCTCCACGCTCACGTGGTTCACATGTCCTTTGTTGAACGGGTTCGGCTTCTTCCCAGAGCTTCCATTGCCATTTCCATTTTGGGCTTCGGGACATTGGTTGGCATAATGTCCATTCTTCTGGCACTTAAAACAAGTGACTTGGCTCAGGTCTCTCTTGGCTGGGGTAGATGGGTTGGTGCGGTTCTGTCCGTTGCTTCCTCCATTCCCATTTCCATTTTTAGAGCCATTACGGTTGTGCGAACTACCTCCTCCATGGGTATGCTGAAACTGTCCTCCCGGCTTCGGGGTAAAACGGGGCTTCTGCTGGGCTCCTGAGTTATACTTCCCTTGTCCATACTTCCTCTTACGGTTTTCAATCTGATGTTGCTTCCCTTCAATCATGAAAGCTCTATCTACCAACTCCTGGTAGTTGTTGAAGGTTGCTACCATCAACTGCATACTCAGCTCGTCATTCAGTCCTTCCAGAAACTTCTCCTGCTTGGCTGCATCTGTAGCAACGTCATCTGCTGCATAACGTGCTAACTTACTGAATTCCTCCACATACTGGCCTACGGTGCGTCCTCCTTGGCGTAGGTTACGAAACTCACGCTTCTTCATAGCCATAGCTCCTGCTGAAACATGAGCTGTACAGAAAGCTTGCTGAAACTGGTCCCATGTGACAGTGTCAATAGGGTGCGTGGCTGTGTAATTCTCCCACCATGATGCTGCGGGTCCATCAAGCTGATGTGCGGCAAAACGCACTCTTTCCGCATCTGTGCATCCTGCAGTGGTCAACTCCCTTCCAACTTTGTGGAGCCAATCATCTGCAACAATCGGCTCGGTGCTACTGGAAAACACCGGCGGGTTTAACCTTAGGAAACGGGCTAAGTGATCAACAGGTGGTGGTGGCGGTGGGTTGTTGTTGTTGTTGTTGCCTTGGTTCTGAACTAACACTTGCATCAGGGCATTCTGTAGCTGAATCAACTGGGTGATCTCTGACGGGAAAACAAATCCGGTGTCGCGTCTCGGAGGCATCTGATGGGTTTAGAAAAGATGAGAATTAAGAATAGAATCAGGTCTAGAGAGAAAACACTACCCATATGCTCATGAGACAAATTCAATCAATATCACTCAATCAATCCAAACAAGGCAAAACAATCGATCTAACTAGCGTTACAAAGTGCTTGAACTATACTACTGAATGGAGGTAAAACTACTACTGGTATGGTGGTCTACTAGAAATTCTGATCCGTTGAAGACTCCGTGATGTCTGCTCCAGCTTCATCAATCCATTCGTCTTCACTTGGTTCCGAGTCGGTGTCGTCGATGATGATGTAGTTATCCGGACAAGTGCATTCTTTGACTTCTGCTTCTGGTACTGGATTTCCCCCGGATGCTCCAATCTTCTTCTCCAGGTCGTCAATCTTCCTGACAAGTGCGTTGATTTCCTCCAAATAATCTTCGCGTGTAGTCTTGAGTTCTTCTTGGAGTTCCTTGATCTTCGTAAATGCCTTCTTTAGTTCTTCCTTGTCCGTGCACATCTGGTTCTCCTGGCGACGAATATGTTGGTTCTGCTCCTGGATGAAAGCTGCAATTGATCCATCCTTCTTGGTCTTGATCATCTCCCATTGCGCGTCTCGACGTCCACAAATTTGATAAATCGTATCCTTAAGCTCCTGGTGGTAGACTTCTCCAATGCGTCCCATGGCGATATGTGCGGCCATGCTCTTCCCTAAACTCCAAGTTGGTGCTTCGAAAACCAATCTTATGGGTTCCGTAATTGGCGCAAATGTCCTTCCTGGAATGATAACTTGAATCTTCCAGCTCTCCTCTTCAGGAAATGTGGCGTTGTAGGTTCCGGTGACGCTTGGTATTCCTATATTCAAGTACTTGGTGACTTCCTTCAAATGTCGTCCAAACGGCGTGTCTTCATCTGGTTGCATGAACTTGCTCCTTGCATTCGCCATTCCTAAAGAGTAGAAAGTGGAGAGGAGTCAGAAATGAGAAGAGAGAAGCTTTCTAGGGCTTAAGCTTAGTGGTCGTGTCCTATAGTCAGCGTGTGCTCTGATACCAACTTTGTAGCGACCAGACCTCAAAGGGCCTGTGCTGCTTTGCACCAGTGTCATCCCTGGATCAGTAATGCTGACACGCACAGTACAAATGGAGGATTTATAACAGAGTAGCAATCACACACTTATTACATCGAATATCTCCAAAGAGACTAAGTATGATAAACATGGCTTAAGGCCATCTAATAACGATAACAGCGGAAGACTTGGAAGATAAGTGAGTCCATCAACTCCAGCGGCATCACTGAGTATAAGACCACGACCTAAGGCACCTTACTCGTCGTCTGAAAAGTCTGCAACATGAAACGTTGCAGCCCGAAAACGGGTCAGCACATAGAATATGCTGGCAATGTAACACATAGAGAGCAATGAACAATAATAATGCTATACTACATACATATATGGCCGGTGGAAAGCTCTATGGTTACATTTTTGCGAAAAGCCAATTTTATCCTACTTCAAAAGGAATAAATTTTATTTAACTATCATGGTGGTTGTGAAACATTGAGATGGTTGACAGCATCTCAATCCCAATTAAAAGATCATCAATAACCCAACAAAAATTATTAGAAGTAACATAGTGTTGAGACTCACATGATAATCCAAGTACTAGATACTCAAGTTGTCCATAACTGGGGACACGGCTAATCATGATCAGTTTGTACACTCTGCAGAGGTTTGTGCACTTTTCCCACAAGACTTGATCTCCTCCGTTGGATTACTCGCACTACATGGTGTTTGAGTAACGGATGACCAAGACACAGTCTTTCAGAAGTGTTTGCACCTTACGTATGGGTAGACCGGTACACCTACTTTCCCCTACATCTGCTAGTCTACCACTGTAAGAGTTCACACAACTTAGTCAACTATGGTAGAGCCCATAATAGCTTGCGGCTGCACACGGAAGTTTCTAGCATGAAAAATCTCATGATCCCTTTGAACCTGGGTGGCGGTCCAAAAGAAAAACAGGCAATCCTGGAATACCCAGGTACCTCATTCCACCCAGATGTGAGTTTAAGTTGCCACCTTAAGTAAACCATTAATTAAAAATCTCACATCTGTCATGAATTTCACTCAAACCCAATCCACGTCTACGAGCATAGCATGGCAGTAATAAAAGCAACGTAGAAGTAACTCCCAAGGGTTTGATAGAAAACAGGTAATAGGTACTACCTCAACTACTTCCCAATACCCACAGTTTATTAGATCCTAATCATGCAATGTGTTTGAGAGAATAGATCTAATGCAATAAAAACTGGGTATGAACGGGGTATGATCAAAGTGTTACTTGCCTTGCTGATGATCCACAAAACCTAGCGATTCGAAGTAACAAGCGGCACACTCCGGGTACTCATCGCAAACAAACAAGCATACAATCAGTACTCAACTAATGCACAGGTAAAACTCGAATGAAAGATCCAACCAGAAAGTTCAACTTAAGATCTCCAGTTTGCAAAAAGAATCAACTCGAAAGAAGCAACGAAAGTCAAACGGCGAAAGAAAGAAGCTTCGTTTGCTAATCTGGATCTAGGTCAAATTTTACTGTAGCAAAAACTTGTTTGAGTAGGTTAAACGGAAAGAGAATTTCGAGACGAAACTCTAGGCGCTTGAATCACCTGATTCCGATAAACGAGCGAGAAGTTAAACAGAAACGAAGATTCGATCAGAAATCGAATCTGAGAAAATAACGAGAAAATCCGCCGAAAAAGAAAAACGGACGAACGGTTAAAGAACGGACGTTCGTTAACAGAGAAAAACCGACGAACGCGTTCGTTAAAACGAACGGTTCGGTGAACGCTCGTAAAATAAGAAAACCGAAAAAAAAACCGATCTAGGTTTTTTTTTAAACGAAGGGTTTTTTAAAAAAAACCGGTCAACGCAAAACGACAGTGAGGCAGTACCTCGTC
>NC_057814.1:62568693-62615770 GCF_018294505.1 Triticum aestivum | reverse complement strand
GGCGTAGCCGGGGCGGACTCCGGCGGCGACCGTCTCCGGGACGGAGACGACGGGCGGCGAAGTGGGCCGTCGGCTGGGCCTTTGGCCCAGTCGGCGCGCGGGCGTTTTTTTTTTTTAAATAAGTTCCGCGAAGAAAAATGCGTAGAAAAATAAAAAAATCAGAAAAATATGAAATAAATTTTCCCCGTCTTGTTAGAAAATCTAGAATAGGGTGAACATTTTTAAAACCAAAAATAAATATTTTGAAAACATGCATATTTTTAAATGCAATAAAAATTACAAATAAAATCCAAATAAATTCAAATAATGATTTTAACATTTTTCCTCCAGTATTTCAATATTTTGGAGAAGTCATATTTTCTCCTCTCGTTTATTTTAAGAATGAAATATTTTTCCGGAGAGAAAAATAATTAAAATCCCAATCCTCGTTTGAAAAATCAAATACGAAAATTCGAGAAAATCCCCAACTCTCTCCGAGGGTCCTTGAGTTGCTTAGGATTTATCGAGGATTTGTCAAAATGCAATAAAACATGATATGCAATGATGATCTATGTATAACATACCAAATTGGAAATTTGGGATGTTACAACGCCACACCCCTCCCGATGAACATGACCCCCGTTTCGACCGTAGGAGGTCCGTTTCGTCCGTTTTGCGGTACGCCACACCCCTCCCGATCAACAGGACCCCCGTTTCGACCGTAGGAGGTCCGTTTCCTGCGTTTTGCGGTACGCCACACCCCTCCCGATCAACAGGACCCCGTTCTGAACGTAGGAGGTCTGTTTCCTCCGTTGTGCGGTACGCCAGGCCTCGTTTCCATCGCCTGTTCCGTCCAAGCCCTCCCGATGAACACGACCACGCATTCCGTTCCGACCCAGCCGGTTGGCTCCCACACGTTTCGTTGCCTCCCGATGAACACGACGCATTCCGTTGCCTCCCCATGAACACGACGCATTCCGTTGCCTCCCCATGAACACGACGACGACGCTGTTTCTCCGTTCCGACCCAGCCATGTCAACGAGCCCTCGCCGTACGTATGCGCGAGTAGGCGTTCGAGACCCCGCCCGTATGTACACATACGTGGCCGTATTTTCTTTCTTGCACCCTGGCCGCTGTAAGTACGTGTACATGCTACGTGCGCGCCTCTACTATGACACGTGCGCGCCTCTACATCCACCAGTATATATTTATGTACACGTTCGGGACCAGAATGACAACGCTACGGACGCTTCGACCAGGTGGGTCCCGACTGTCAGGCACTTCCTTGCGTGCGAAGATGTAGCTAGTGGGTCCCAGCAGTCAGGGGGGTGAATCGTTTTGTTTTTTTGTCCACGCACTTCCTTGCGTGCGAAGGTGTAGCTGGTGGGTCCCAGCAGTCAGGGGGGAAACATTTTTGTCGCGAAATACGGTGGCCCGTCCGGTGGGTCCCCGCTGTCAGGTGGAGGAATAATTATTTTGCGCATAATAAGGAGGCACTTCTTTGCTGCGGCCATGGACCTAGCTGTGAGCGTCTCCACGCACAGTACTCTTCCGATGGAAGTCGGTCGTTGACCACATTGAGCACGCCGCGCCGAGAGCACCATGGCGGTGGACGACGGCGAGGCCTAGGAAGGGGACGACACGGAGGCAGGGAAGACTCGGCAGTTGTTTCCCACGCGGAGGGGAGTACGACTGTACGAGGGTTTACTGGTTCGTCTGCCGTCGCCAGAGAATAACAGTAGGTGTGGGTGAGTAGAGGGATGGCTAGGCCAGCGATGGGACTACGGTGGGGCGGTGAGGCATGCGCGGCAGCACAGCCGGCCGCGGGGAGGATGGAGCAGGCAGTCCTGCCGGCGCTTGTTTGAGCGGCTGGAGCAGGAAGAGCAGTGATTGAAGAAGCACGACGGCCGTTGGATGGACATCCAACAGTCAGTACTTGTGCGTCAACCTTTTTTTAGGAAAGCCTCAAATCTGTGTTAAACAGCATACAGCCCATCTGCCATTATTTCTAATAATTTACAGCCCATTTGCTAATTCTTAAGGTTTTTTTTGGAGCCCATATTCTTTTTGTTAGCATTACAGCCCATATTGTGGCCATGGTTAAACAATTATACGAAATTTTGCATATTTCGGTGCGGTCCGAACTGTTTTTGATACCGAAATTTCGACTCAAACTGATTTCAAAAATAAATGTATTACAATATAAAATCCAACAAATTCTCCATGCACAAAAATTAATGTAATTTAAAATCTTGAAATGAAAAAAAAGATATTTGAAACTAATTTTCGGTTTGATGTGTTTTAAAAATGTACAGCCCCTTTCTCATTACTGATGGGCCATTTTCTCGGCCAGCCGAATGAAAGCTCTCCTCATCTTGAAAGATTTGTAGCCCAACAGGCCTGACAAAGCGACTTACTTGGCAAGTCACAAAAAAACTGGGCTGTGGCCGTGGACCCAGATGTCAGCCTCTCCACGTACAGTACTCTTCCGATGGAAGTCGTTCCTTGACCATGTTGACCATGCCGCGCGGAGAGCACCACGGCGGTGGACGACGGTGAGGCCTAGGAAGGGGACGATGCGGAGCCGGGGAAGACGCGGCAGTGGAAGCCCGCGCAGAGAGGTTACGAGGGTTCACTGGTTCGGCTGCAGTGTGAGGCTGCCGTCGCCGCAGGGCCTGGCCAGCGGTGGGAATAGTAGGGGCGGTGAGGCCTCTCCGGTAGCACAGCCGGCCACGGGAGGCAGGAGCATGCGGCACGACCGGCGCTGCTTTAGGCGGCTGGAGCAAGAAGACCAGAGGTTGAAGAAGCACTACGGCCGTTGGATGGACATCGTACGGTCACTGGAGCTAGAATCGTTCATATTGACTAAGTTGACAAAGCCCTTCGTCCCCGTCAACTTTGTAGGCCCACAAGTCAGCCTCCCACCAAGGTGGGTCCCAGCTAGCCGGGGGAGTATTCATTTTTTTGTGCGTAATAAGGAGGCACTTCCCGTGGGTCCGAGCTGACAGCGGGGGGAACGTTTTTTCGAAAAATACGGTGGCCCGTCCGGTGGGTCCCAGCAGTCAGGGAGAAACGATTTTTTCGCAAAATACTGGTGGCCCGTCCGGTGGGTCCCCGCTGTCAGGTGGAGGAATAATTATTTTCCGCGTAATAAGGAGGCACTTCCTTGCGGCTGCCGTGGACCCAGCTGTCAGCCTCTCCACGTGCAGTACTCTTCTGATGGAAGTCGGTCGTTGACCACATTGACCACGCCGCGCCGAGAGCACCACGGCGGTGGACGACGGCGAGGCCTAGGAAGGGGACGACGCGGCAGTGGATGACCACGCGGGGAGGAGTACGAGCGTTCACTGGTTCGGCTGCGGTGTGAGGCTGCCGTCGCCGCAGAATAACAGGGGGTGTGGGTGAGTGGAGGGATGGCCTGGCCAGCGGTGGGAGTAGTAGGGGCGGTGAGGCCTCCGCAGCAGCACAGCCGGCCACGGGAGGCAGGAGCAGGCGGCACGACCGGTGCTGCTTTGGGCGGCTGGAGCAAGAAGACCAGAGGTTGAAGAAGCACGACGGCCATTGGATGGACATCGTATGGTCACTGCAGCTAGAATCGTTTATATTGACTAAGTTGACAAAGCCCTTGGTACGTCAACTTTTTTTTCAATGCATGCAGATCAGCTTATTAGGCCCACAGGTCAGCTTCTGAAATGGTGTGCCCCAGATGTCAGGGGGAGGAATCATTTTTTGGGCAGGTGAAGCTAGAATATCCGAGATTGAAGAAGAAGCACGGCATCCGTTGGATGGACATCCAACGGCCACTGCTGCTAGAACCGTGTGTTGACTATAAGTTGACAAAGCCTTGCATACGCGTCAACTCTGTTTTTTAGGGGACGCGTCAACTTAGTAAGGCCAGAAGTGTGTGGCACAGAACTTATAGCCCATTTGAGATTTGTAAGAATGTGTAGCCCATTTTTGAATTCTAATGGAATTTACTACAGCCCATTTACAGTTTGTTAAAAGTACAACCCATTTCAACCAACCGTTCAAAACAGAATTCAATAAAATTTCCCACATTTTGATGGGATCCGAAATATTTTTATCCCAAAATTTCTAGTCAGATTAAATACAATTTCAATATAAATTTATATTACAGAAAAATCCAACGAAACATTGCGCTCACAACAATTAATGAAATTAAAATTTTCAATATCCAAAAATAATATTTTATAAAGTAATCACGTGTTTGGTGCATTTTTTATAGTTACTGCCCAGTTTTTATAATTACATCCCATTTATTATTTCTTAAAGCCCATTTTCTTGTTAAGCCTAATGCATCCCTCCTAGGAAAGATTTGCAGCCCAGCGGGGCGGAGAATAACAACTTGACCTTGCCTGGGTATTCCTAAAAAAAAGTATAGCTGGGCTAGCCATTTTCAGCTTGAAAAAAATTAATATCTGGGCTGCATATCTGGCCTGGGCTAGACGGGCCACAGCCCGCCCAGTTAATACCTGCAGCGATGTTTTCATTATTGTTCAGAGGAGAAAAATTAATATCTGGGCTAAACATCGAAAAACTCTGGAGTGCTCACACCTCAAAAACACAAATACTGCTCGAGCTGCTTGGTCCCAGCTGTCGGCCGCTTCTTGTGCAATTCTCTCATTTATTGACTACTACATAGGTTGACAATGGTGTGGGACCGTGATGTCAGGAAACCAGGAGGAAGCAAAATAAATTATAGTTATATATATATATATAATAAGGAGGCACTTGCATACGTGAGGCTATGGACCTAGTGGGTCCCCATTGTCATCCTCTCCATGTAAGGTCATCTCCTCGCCCGCGCGCGCTTTCCGCCCGAAACAGTCAGCGCCGCCCGCCCCGCTTCCCGGTGCAGGCGATTGCTCCGCCTTCAAACGACACAAGTGCCGTCCGTCTATCCAACTGCCGCCCACATTAATGATACGCGGTTGCCGAGGCAGCTACTCCGGCGCCACACGTCCGTCCCTCCGCCCGCCCACCATTGCTATATAAACTGCTGCGCCGGCCATAGCCGCAGTCATCCGCATCCATTCCCTTTCTCCTGTCCACACCACTACTACCCACCATGGCTTCCTCGCGCTCCAGCTCTCTTCGGGACGGGCGGACGATGGACCACAAGGAGATGGCGGCCATTGCTGCCGGCCGGCTGGCCGGCAGGCAGCCGGAGGACGACGACGTCCCAATGGAGAACATGGTAGTCGACGATCCGGCGCCAACCCCCTCCTCCACACCATCCTCGCCGGTGCATTGCACCATGACCATCGGCGAGACCCGTGCCCAATATATGGACATGTTGAGGCAGATGCGTGAGGAGCAGTTCCGGGAGGCGCAGGCCGACGTCGCCTACAACCACCATCTCCTCCAGGAGCACCTGCAGGCGGAGGAGCAGATCGCCGCGGAGCGGGCGGAGCAGGAGGCGCTGCTCGACTCGTACCGCTCTACCCGCAAGGGCCGCCTCGAGCGCTGGCGGTACCGCATGCAGGTGGCGGAGGCTGCGGCCGCCTACAAAGAGGCTAGCAAAGAGGGCGATGAAGCGGGCGAGGCGCTGTTTGGCGAGACCGAGGACGAGGCAGAGGACAATGCCGGCTCCGACGAGTCCCCGCTCCGCTGGCGTCGACGAGGCCCTGCTCCGCCGAGGCCCCATGGCGCCAACAACGAGGCAAAGGACACCGCCGGCTCCACCGAGGCCCCGCCCCGCCAACAACGAGGCAGAGGACATCGCCGGCTTAGCCGAGGCCCCACCCTGCCGGCAACGTGGGGGAGGATTTCCACCGCTCCGCTGAGGCGCCGCCCACCAGCAACGAGACAGAGGACATCGCCGGCTCCGCCGAGGCCCCGCCCCGCTGCCAACGAGGCCGCGCCACACAGAAAACGAGGAAGAGTAGAACACGGTAGGTCGCTGCCGCTCGGGTCCAGGTAAGGCCACCGCTGCTACCCTCCGGTTGAAGCCAAGCTAGGCGGGTTGACCATTGACGGCCAGTTAGCTTCTTGGCGGCGACGTGGAGTCGGAGAGCTGCGCTGGAGAAGAATGCTACTTCTACTTAACTGCTGGTGCAGTTGGCTGACTGGCACGTGGGCCCAACAGGCCACATGTCAGTTACGGAACTACACCTGCAGTTAAGTCACTGAAGCTTCTGTTCGGCTCAGTGGGACACAGGTGGGTAGCTTCGGTTAATTAATTATACCTCCAACGCACCCCTTTTTAGTTGAAGAATGTATGAAATGTAATGAAATCCGGCATGTTTATATGAAATCCGACCGTGTATGAATGAATTTATTTCGATTAGTTCGAATTCCTGTATCACTGGCATTGGATGAACATGCAAAACAATACGTATTAGCATTATTCCCAGGGTGATCACCTCGTTTGCAGCAGTTTCACATGTACTCCCTCCGGTCCTTTCTAGTCTGCATACAAGTTTTGTCTGCAGCTAAAGTATCTCTACTTTGACCAATCTTATACAAAAAAGTATGCACTTTCACAATGGGCAAAGTAAAAAGGAACAGAAGGAATACAAAGAGTTTGAGCAGCTTTTTAGCGTTTCTGTACATTGCAATCAAACACAGGCCTGGCAATTCATAGAGAACATTCAAAACAATCGATGATTATGCATCTCAGCTACTCACATGTCAGAGGCAATATTTACTTCACAACTGAAGAATAAAGGAAAAAATTGATCGACGCTGCTGACAGCAAAAGGCGTCCCATTCGAAAATATCAAACGCATGTCTTGCTAAAATCAATGAGCAAAATTTGACAAGGTTGTCCCATTCCAAAATATCAAATGCCTACGATTGTGGAATGGGCAGGGTTTGCCATCAGTTCGGACATTGACATCAAGCTGTTCTTTTTGTGCAGTTCCACCAAAATCAACCAAATTCGCGCGTAGCTTGTATGATTTCGCCCTTATATGTTGCAACGCCTTGAACTTATCGGCACCTCCTTTCTTGTGGTGGAAATGAATGATTCGATGTATTCATGAACATTGCAGTTCCCATTGAAATCAAGCTGAGCACCCTTGTTTGCACAAATACAAAAAAGTGATTAGTATAAATCAAACTGTACTATGAATTGACAGTTTCAACAGGCACATACATGGTCCATGTAGAGCACACTTTTAGAAAAATGGAACTCACTAGAAAGAATCCTAGAACAACATTGTACTCGCGCATCACAACAAAAAAATGCAGATTTGTCAGTCCTTCTGAGCTGAAGTTAGTTTGGTCTTGTGGGGAGTAATGTAACCATCCTTCAACTGCTCCTTGTGAAGTATCCTTATCTTACCTCAATGGGATATTACGGTGCACATACAGATTGGAAGTCTTGTGTCCATTTGTGCAGTTCACTAAAATCAAGCAACATTATCGTACAAGTAGCACAACATATGAAAGCACACTGCAGAATCATGTGAAAGAAGGCTAGTACTGACCTCTCATGATGCGGAATTCAAACAACTCACAAGAAGAAGATCTGAACCAAATTCGCCTTAACGGATAGGAAGTAAGATCTCCTCTTGTGCAGTTCCACTAAGATCAAGCAATCAAGCAACATTGTCGGTGTGACATTTTGGTTGAACTGCACAAAACACTCTTAAAACAAAAGTGTTTTGTGTAGTGCAACAAAAGGTCACAATGGCAACGAGGTGAAGTAGATAACCATGTTTACACAGAGGTGAAAAGGAAACAATTAGTGGTCAATAACGGTGGATGACACAGAAGCCAACAAAAAGAAGCATCTACCTTATCTAAATGGGAAAGAAAGCAAGACAGTAGCATTTCTCAAACGGTGGCATTGATTAATATTAACATAGACATTATATTAACAATAAAATTCGTTAAACATGTAATTTGCTTTTAACTGTGGCATTGCATCCATTTTCCAGCGGCATTATTAGAGGGTGTTTTTTTACAGGGACATTTTGGTGTAGGGACTAAAAAAACTCTGTGTCAGTCCCATCTAAACCAAACAGGAGGGACTTTTAGGGACTAAAAGTGGGCATTTGGGACTAAAGAAAGAAGACCCCAAGGGAGTCTTTTTGGGACTTTTTCCAACAGTTGCCCCTGCCACGTATCGCACCTTGTCTCTATTAGTTCATCACTAGGGGTAACATGGTCTTTTAGCATGTCATTTAATAACCTCTAGTCCATGTTTAGTCCTTGGAACCAAGCAGGTAGGGACTAGGGAGTTTTTAACCAAACAGGGCCTTAGATTAACAACAGCTAATGAGTTGCATGGGACAGCGGACGCACCAGCACCATGTGCATCTACCGATGTACTGTGGTCATGCACAGTCTGTTGCAACAAAGAACAAACAACCAAGGAGCATATTTGTGTTGGTCCTAGTTTTGTTATCTTTAGACACCTTTCCCTATGTGAGCGCAGCAAATCTAGTCCTGCTCAAACTCTACAGCCTTGTCCCTTACTTTCCTTTTTGAACTAGTACTTCCGCCCCTTCCTTTCCTCTTTGAACCACGTCCTAGATTTATGCGATACAACATTCCCCACTACTTTCCCCCATTCCTTTCCTCTTTGAACCACGTCCTAGATTCATGCTATACAACTTTCCCCCTTCATTTCCTCTTTGAACCACGTCCTAGATTCATGCTATATACAACTTTTCCCACTACTTTCCCCCACTCCTTTCCTCTTTGAACCACGTCCTAGATTCATGGTATACATGCAGCTAGAGCAATGCATGTGGAGTAAGTAAATTATACCTTAAGGTACTTGGGGCATGGTTCGGTGGGCGACGGGACGGCGGCGAAGAAGAAGGGGTCAGAGGCCCTCCCGCGCCGCCGCTAGGTGGAAAGTGAACAGTTGCGCCGGTAGTCCCTCGCCGACGGCGACAGCATTAAGCCTCCTTCCCTTCCCGGTGGACGGATCCTGCCGGCTCTTTGAGCAGCAGTGAGGGCAGAGAGAGGCCAACGAAGTCTTGTTTAGATCTGGAGAGGGCGAAAGAGTGTGAAGAGAGCAACTACAAGCGCTGAGGCTCCAGCGGAAGAGGGCGAGAGAGTGTGAAGAGAGCAACTACAAGCGCTGAGGCTCCAGCGTGTATATATATACTGGAGAGAGAGTGTGAAGCGTGCAAACCCTAGAAAACATTTTGACCAGTCAAAGAATCCTCCTGGCACAAATTATGCTCAAGTGTAGTTATCGAACCTGTTGAGGATATAGACCTTATAGTCACCCGCCAGAAGGGGCCGGGTTACTCAATGGTTATCGCCAGAAGCCCGACGACAAGCTTGAAGACGGTGGGCCAAAGATGGGCTTAAGACCCGGATATGGCTTAAGGCCCGTAGTTACAATCATCATTATAGTAAAACTTGTAATATAAGGCAAGAATAGATGAGAGTCCGAGCCGGACACTCTTATGAGCCGGCCGGGACTCTGAGGGCCGCTGGGCGTCAACCTCTCTATATAAAGGGACGACCCGGCGGCGGTTCAGGGGGAAGAAAGATCTCGTCGAGAGCCAGGCATAGCAGTTAAGCTCCCTGGTCATCGAAACCCTAATCAATACCACCTCAAACTGGACGTAGGCTTTTACCTTCACCGTAAGGGGCCGAACCAGTATAAACCCTCGTGTTCCTTGTCCCACTTAACCCCTTCAAGCTTCCTAGTTGCGATGGCTCCACGACTAAGTCCTAGCTCGAGGACATCTGCCGTGACAATTCCACGACAGTTGGCGCCCACCTTGGGGCAAGCGCACGGTGGATTTGAGTTCTGGAAGGGCAGCTTCGAAGGGCTCAAGGGATACGCTGTGGGCCGGATGACCAAGAGTCGTCGCGGCAAGCTTTACATCGACGATGCAGACTGGGGCCCCGACGCCGGCTCAATTGAGTACGGGTACCAGGTCCCCTTCGGCGGAATTCATGTTTTCATCGGCAAGGTTGGTCAGCCGGGCCCTGAGCCGGATCTCTGCACCAATCTCATCGAGGTGGCTCAGCGCGCACGACCCGCCCGGGCCCGGCCTGCTTTAAGGCATACTTTTGTGGGGTGTATCCACGGAGGACTCTTTGATCGATCTGGATCTGGTGATGAGACGGTCGCCGGCTCTGACGGCGAGTCGGCCACTGTGACACCCAAGTTTTTATTTGGATTTTTCAAAAAAAAAATTCAAGAGAACTCTCACTCTCAAATATCTTTCTTTATGGCAAAAATTTTATTTGGATTCACCCAAGATCTGCCTTTGACCTTGGAGGTTCTTGCTTTCTTTAGGACTCAAGACAAAATGGTTTTCATTTGGGAAAATAACTTTTGAAAACCTTTTCTTGAATTTGCACTATGGCTTTTGGAAAGCCTTTTGCCACTTTCAACAATTCCTTTTTGCCATGGCCCAAGTGCAAATGATCTCTCCTAACTCCTCCCTCACCTCTGGATCATGATTTACATCAAATCCAGCAAGTTGGACCTCCCCATGTATTTATTTTCCATTCAAATTCTATTCAAATATTTTCTGCCTTCTATTCTACCACTTGGAGATTTACAAAGGAACTCCTTTTTCTGTTTTGATTTTTGGCCCCAAACTTCTTTCCCCTCCTAGTCCTTTGAACCCTCAACCTGGAACCATGAAGATCCACTGGTCTCCAGTTCAAAATTTTCAAACTACATCAGCTGCAAGTTTGGACCAGATTTGCCAAATTTGGTGAAATTCATTCAAAACTTTCTCCAAAAATTCCAAGTAAATTCATGCAGCCCCTGGGTGCTTTGAGTGATCATCTCACCAAGTTACAGCTCCAGCAAAATTCATCTCTTTACCAAAACCTACTGTCGAACACCTGCAATGCTTGGTCACTGTCAAAGTTCAGTTAACTTCAGAGTTCAGTCAGTGCTCACTGTCGTTTTCTTCAGAACGTGACATCGATCTCACCAGTGCCATCGCGTCGCTTTGCTCCTCGTCCTCGCCCTCTCGTTCCTGCACCGCACGAGTGCCTGGCATCTTGCGGGCGTCGGCGACGAGCAGCAGAAGGTGCGCCGCCTCGTGACCGACGCCGGCGGCGGCTTTGCGGACGCCAGCGGAAGACACGGCGCCGCCGACTCCACCCAGCGCCGCCCAAAGCACCGGAGCCCGCCGCGTGGCCGTCCACTCCTCCGAATGCGCTGCCGCTCTCGTCGTGAACCCCAGGGCGCGGAGCGCGCTCTCTGCCGCCATTGAGCTCGTGCGGTCACCTCACCGTGGACAGAGCCGTTACGCCAAGACTAACCACATTCAGCTGCAAATCAAGTCCAGCAACATCCACTGATGCTTCTCGACCGCTCAAACCCCCCTGCCAACCCACTGCTCCGCCGTAATCGCTCGCCGGAGGTTCTCCGTTCACGGCCACCCCGTCGAGCAGCCTATAAATAGGGGCCCCGAGCTTCAACTCGAGCACCCACCAGCCCTACACTTCCCCTAGAGCACACCCAGCCACTGGAAGAGCCACGAGGGGGTCTCCTTCCTCGACTCCGGCCACCGTGATCCGCCACGGGATCCAGCCCGATTCGCCCCCGTGTGTGCTCCGCAACCCCCATTCTCTTGCCAGTAGCTTCTCCTTGCATCACCCGTTCTGACCCGCGCCTCAATTCGTACTTTGCAGCCCTCCACCGGAGTTCCCCAACCTCACCCGAACCGCCGTCCGCCGGAGATAGTGTCGCCGTCGACGTGGTGCTCCCTGTTGGACGAGTCCACCACCCACCGACGCGGAAGAAGACACTGAAGCTCTTGGTACCCTCCGTTTCTCCTAACTCGTCGTGGTTCGACGCCGGCGTCCACCGCCGTCTTCGGGCGCCGGCGAGCTTTCAAACCTGACATGCGGGCCCCGCGTGTCAGCCTCTGTTTTATTTCCCCGAATCGTTTTCTGTTGGCGCCTTCGGGCAAATTACGTCTTCTCTCTTGCGCTTGCGCATTTCCAAACGAACCGTTTTCTGTTTTCTCAGTTAAAACCCTGGAACTTTTCTGTTTCATTACAGAAAGGTCCCTGGACAGAAACCTTTATAACTTTTTAATGAAAAGGTATTTTTGAGTGATTCTTTTTCTGTCCATCTCCAAATTTTGTCTAGTTTTTTATGGGATTTATTTGAAAAATATTTGGCAAAGTTTCTGTGCATGTGTTGGTTTTCACGTTAGTACCCCGTTTCGTGATTGCCGTAGGTTCCGGGAGAGGGGACGGAGCCGCGAACTTCGCCGAGCTAGACTCCGACTTCTCCGTACCAGGCAAGCATGTTTGAACATTTCATATGGCAGATGTTTTGCATGTTCATGTGAAAGTTTGTGCGTGGCATGTGAGTGTCGATAAGTGCCTCGTTGCTTGTAAGGCAACGACCCGGGTGTTCCGAAGTTGCGATGACCTCTGATGAGAGGCGGCCTAATCATGTGGTGACATGAAGGGCAGCAAGGTGGTACTGTTGTAGCATGCCAGCCTTGCGTCATCCGACTTTCTTCGTCATTAACGTGGTTGGAGCCACGTTATCGATCTTTTCCCGTATGTTCCAAAGTTGCGATGACCTCTGATGAGAGGTGGCCTAATCATGTGGTGACATGAAGGGCAGCAAGGTGGTACTGTTGTAGCATGCCAGCCTTGTGTCATCCGACTTTTCCGACGCTAACATGGTTGGAGCCGTGTTATCGTCCCTTCCCCTTCCCGTGCTACCACATGTCTCATTGCCAGGATACGGTTTAGTAAGTTGGTAACCTCTTTCCGTGTACACACCAAACAGAGAGGCCGGGATGATGGTACCTTGGCCCAGGATTAAAGCCAGTCATTCGGTCAGGGGGCATGGGTGTTTCCGGTTGGGACCGAGAGGGGGGGCACCCCCTTATAGCGCGCGTATAAAAATTTGATCCCATGCTACGCGAGGTTGTAGCCTCCCCGACTCAGGGTTTTTCCTGAATGTTGCCGAGGGTGATCCCTGGCTTCGGATGGTTAAATTGGGTGTGTACTGGTTAGACGTGTTCCTTCCAGAACACCGTAGACGGAACTAGTCCCCGTGACTACTGAAATCCGTTGGCTGTGGTTAAGTACAAACTCTGCAGAGTCAATTCTTTCCAAATCAACGTATCCATGATCAGAAATGTAGATTTTTATATCCAAATCTATCCGTGTGAAAAACTTGCCCCCCGGTGAACAAGCTCAAGTGGTAAATTCAATTTCATTGTTATTCCCGTGGATGGACTAACATTATATTTGTCTCGTGCTTATGATAAGTTATGTTCCCAAACTATTGTATTGTTGTGTTACAATATAAGCCCTTTATGCGACGTCGCGCAGACGTCCGACTGCGGCATGCACTGTCTTTACTTTCGTTATAAGCCCTTTATGTGATGTCGCTCAGACGTCCGACTGCGGCATGCACTGTCTTTACTTTCTGTTATAAGCCCTTTATGTGGTGTCGCCCCGACGCCCGACTGTGGTATTATTATTCTGCATTTTCCTCTCGAGGAGTCTTTCAGACACTCGTTTGGCACCCGCATTATTATTTCTGCATTTTCCGCTCGAGGAGTCATTCAGACACTCGTTTGGCACCAGTATTACTATCCCGCATTTTCCGCTCGAGGAGTCATTCAGACACTCGTTTGGCACCAGTATTATTATTCCGCATTTTCAGCTCGAGGCGTCATTCAGACCCTCGCTTGGCACCCAGTATTTATTATCTCTATGCCTGATCGCTCTGGTTAACTTGTTCATGTGTTTCATGTTTGCATTCGTTATACCTTATGTCCGAACTGTCTTGCGAGTACTTTCATAGTACTCACCTGGCTTGTTGATTTGGCCAGATGTTGACGAAGGCGATCTCTTGGATGAAGAGTTTGATAGCGCGTCCGACGCCTAGAGGAGTCCCAGTCAGTCCTGCGCGATCCCGGATATTGGTCACTTGTATCGTTTACGCTTCCGCCACCCGCAATAATTCTTCTCGAGCCTCACTCCGACGCTCGAAGAGCTGTAGTCTTCTGGAGTCATATCACTCGCCCCGCGGTGATATCTCCACCATCGTTATTATCGTGAGTTAGTAGTTTGCCACCCTATCCGCCGTATTGTTTTATCGGCGTGCATGTAATAAATTGTTGGGCAATCTCTGCTCAACTTTGTATTATATTTAGTACTCCTGGTATTTTTCTTCTGTGACCAATGTATTGTCTATCAGTGAGAAGGAATTCTTCCTCGCTGGTCCGTAACAGGGATTGGTTTCTCAATAATTATTTTATTGAAAAACCGGTCGTGACAGCCACCGGTGAGTCAAACTCGTTGTATCAGCTTCAAGATGGCAGGCTCATGGGTTGTTCCGATGGTGACAGTATTCCGGACCTATTTGAGCCGCCAAGCCGGGTGGGAATCTTTATGGCCGGTGCACAGCCTGTCCAGAACCCCGCGGCTGGAGTGGGAAACCCGGTGCCTTCTCCGGCTCAGGTGCTGATGGATCTCACGGACAAGATGACGGCCCTACTAACCGCCATGGTTGACCCGGCGGATCAAGCTCAGCATGAGGCGGTGGTGGCACAGTTAAAATTGGATCTAGTGAAAGCTAAGCAGGATCTCGCGGCGGAAGGGATCAGGCTGGCTGCGGAGAGGGCGGCCCTAGATGCCCAAACTCAGTTGATCCAGGCGCAATCCTTCCAACTCACGATGGATCAGAACGTGTCCAATGAGGTCATGCGGAGGAGGCATCAAAAGACCCAATCTCGGCTCCCGCCGGTTTACGATCCACGCAACCTCTTCAGCACGCCAGGTGCAGGGTCTAGTAACCCGCCAGGGGTCATAGCGCCCGGGGCTGGGCCCCCTATTCAGCCACGAGTGATGGGGCCTCCTCAGCTGCACCCTGCCCCACCTCAGTATGTGCCAACACCCCCGGGTCATTATAATAACCCGCTGGAGAACATGGTTGCTGCGGCAGCACGGCTGGCGGCTCTCCCAGTTGACGGCGACTCTCCGACGGCTATTGAAACCCGGCGGATCAGGGAACTCCTTCAGACGGCACTGGCACAGCAAGAGGCGTACTCCTACAGCCGGGATAGGATCCACTCGACCCCCCGTCCGGGTCAGAGCCCGAGTTACACCAGGCACATGGTCTCAGCGACCGGCTCAAGCAACGTCAGACGCCATGACCCGCCCCCGGGCCATGGCCCGGCTTATAACGGAGCCTATTACGCAGCGGACCAAGACAGAGCGCAGAAAGAGGCGGAGCAGGTGCCTCAATTGATGGCTTACCAGACCCCCCCAGCTTATCCGACGACTTCCGTCGATGTGGGTATCCCTACCAGGACTAGGGGTGTCCCTTGCTTAGTACCAGCTATCCGCAATGAACGTTTACCCAAGGACTTCAAAGGTCCTAGGAAGGTGCCCAACTACACGGCTGACTTACAACCCGCAGCCTGGATTGAGAGTTACGAGATGGCCATGGAACTACTGGAGGTCAGTGAGGCGGCAATGGCCAAGTACTTCACCATGATGTTGGATGGGACTACCCGCACTTGGTTGAAAGGGCTACCGCCGAACTCCATCGGGTCTTGGGCTGAGCTGAAGGCCCGGTTCATCCAAAATTTTAAGGATACCTGCAGGCAGTCTATGTCAATTGTGGATTTGACTAACTGTAAGCAGCAGGATGGTGAATCTACGACGCATTGGGTTCGCCGGGTCAAGGAGATCATACATTCGTCAGATAAGATGGATGCCGGCTCTGCAGTCTTAATGTTGGAACATAATTGTCGTTTCGTGCCCCTGAAGATGAAACTCGGGCGGCTTAAGCACGACTGCAGTGATATGGGTACATTAATGGCAGCTCTTGTAAAGTACGCCAATTCTGATGGTACCAAGGATCCCCCTTCAGATGATGAAAGGGCAGGGAAGGGAAAGAAGAATGGCAATGGCAAGGGTCCTCAGCATAACCCGGGGAACCAAGGAGGAGGCAAGCGCAAGGCCGATGGCAGCCTAGAGTTTGTAGCCAACGCCAGCTCACAAGGCAATAACCAGCGACGCAAGGGGAGGCCACCTCCCCGAGGCGGCGGGTCAGGCCCGACGCTGGAGCAACTGTTGAATGAGCCTTGTCCAAGGCATGGTTCTAGAGAGAAGCCAGCAACTCATCTATGGAAGGATTGTGCAATCATGAAGGCCTTTAAGGATTACAATGGCCCGGGCGGCGGCTCAGGCGCCGGCGGCTTTCATGGCCCGGGCGGCGGTTCAAATTTTGGTCCTCCGAACGGCCAAGGGGGCTTTAATCAACAGTCTGGTCAGGGTCATCAACAGCAACAGGGGGGTTATCAGACCAATCCGAAGCAGCTTAGCGGTGGACAATATCATGTGTTTACAACCAGTTTGTGTAAGCGAGATCAGAAGCTTCATAAGAGGGCTGTGAATGCTGTTGAGCCGGCGGTCCCACGCTACTTGCGGTGGTCTGAGCAGCCTGTAGTGTGGAGTAGGGAGGATCACCCTCCCCGGGTGGATAATCTGGGTCACTTGGCATTAGTGGTGGCTCCTCAGGTAGGAGGATATAAATTCACTAAGGTGCTTATGGATGGAGGCAGCAGTATTAACATCCTCTATTATGAGACTTTCCGCCGTATGGGGTTAGTTGATAAGGACCTCCGCCAGTCAAACACTGTTTTCCACGGTGTGGTACCTGGTAAGTCGGCTTATCCGGTCGGCAAGATCGATTTGGAAGTGGCCTTTGGAGATGAGAACAACTACAGGGTGGAGAAATTGACCTTTGAGGTAGTTAAGATAAGAAGCCCGTACCATGCTATATTTGGGCGGCCGGCTTACGCCAAGTTCATGGCACGACCGTGTTACGTGTATTTACAGCTCAAGATGCCGGGTCATAATGGGACCATTACGGTTCACGGCAGCCGGAAGGTCGCCTTGGAATGTGAGGAAGGCGATGCAGCTTATGCAGAATCTGTTTGTGCAACAAAGGAGTTGAAGTTTTACAAAGACAATGTTGACCCAACAGATATGACCTCTCTGAAAAAGCCGACTACGGAGCATGAGCCGGCGATGAAATTTAAGTCGGCTGATGAGACTAAACTTGTTGATTTCGTTCCAGGAGATTCATCTCAGCAGTTCAGCATCAGTGCCAATCTGGATCCGAAATAGGAAAGCGCGCTCATCGAGTTCATCCGTGAGAATAGGGACATCTTTGCATGGAAACCTTCTGACATGCCAGGTGTACCTAGAGAACTCGCTGAGCACACTCTCAATGTTGATCTAAAATTTAAGCTGGTCAGGCAGTTCCTTCGGCGGTTTAATGAAGAGAGGCGGAAAGCTATTGGTGAAGAAGTGGCCCGGCTCTTGGCGGCCGGGTTTATCGTTGAAGTCTTTCACCCAGAGTGGTTAGCTAACCCGGTGCTCGTACTCAAGAAGAACGGCACTTGGCGGATGTGTGTGGACTACACGGACTTAAACAAGGCGTGTCCGGCTGATCCTTTTGCCCTTCCCCGTATTGATCAAATTATTGATGCTACGGCAGGTTGTGCGCGCTTAAGTTTCCTGGACGCCTATTCCGGATATCATCAGATTAAAATGGCAGTTAAGGACCAGGAGAAGACAACATTCATCACTCCCTTTGGAGCCTTCTTCTATGTCTCTATGCCCTTTGGACGCAAGTGTGCACAGGCGACTTATCAGCGTTGCGTGCAGAACTGTCTTCGTAAACAGATTGGTTGCAATGTTCATGCTTATGTGGACGACATTGTGGTTAAGTCCATAAAGGAGGAAACCCTGATAGATGATTTAAGGGAGACCTTCGATAATCTCCAGGTTTATAGGATGATGCTTAACCCAGCCAAGTGTGTTTTTGGTGTTCCTGCAGGCAAGCTCTTGGGTTTCTTGGATTCTGACAGAGGCATTGAAGCTAACCCGGAAAAGATCAAGGCCATCACCTCCCTGGCTAAGCCGGCGTCTATAAATGACGTTCAGCGCTTAGCGGGTCGCATTGCTGCTTTGAGCCGGTTTATAAGCCGTTTGGGTGAGAAGGCCATGCCATTATATCAGTTGATGAAGAAAACTGATAACTTTGTCTGGAATGATGCAGCTAATACTGCCTTTGAGGATTTGAAGAAGCAGCTGGCAGAGCCTCCAGTCCTTGCTGCTCCGGTTGATAAGGAGCCCTTATTATTATATGTGGCGGCAAACACACGCGTCGTCAGCGTGGCTGTGGTGGTGGAGCGCAAGGAAGAGGGTAAGGAGCATCCGGTTCAACGGCCGGTTTATTATGTCAGCGAAGTGCTCATCGAGTCCAAACAGCGGTATCCACATTGGCAGAAGCTTGTCTATGGTGTGTTCATGGCGAGCCGGAAACTCAAGCATTATTTCCAGGGTCATCCCATCACTGTGGTCAGTTCTGCCCCTCTTGGTGATATCATTCAAAACAGAGAGGCCACAGGGAGAGTGGCTAAATGGGCTATAGAGCTTGGACCTCATGGTCTGAAGTATCTGCCCCGCACTGCTGTTAAATCTCAGGCCTTGGTGGATTTCATCAATGATTGGACAGAGTCACAAGTGCCCGAGCAAAAGCCGGATAACACATACTGGACTATTCACTTTGATGGGTCCAGGCAGTTGGAGGGCTCGGGGGCTGGAGTCGTATTGGCTTCCCCTAAAGGTGACAAGTTCCATTATGTGATACAATTGATGTTTCCTTGTACTAACAATGCGGCTGAGTATGAGGCTTTGCTCCATGGTCTTCGGATGGCCAAGGAGATGAATTTGAGCTGAGTAAGGTGCTTTGGCGACTCAGATTTGGTGGCTCAACAAGTATCAGGAAGGTGGGATTCCAAAGACCCTCTCATGGCGGCTTATCGCCGTGAGGTTGATGCCATTGCTGGCACTTTCAGGGTTTCCATGTAGAGCACATCGATCGCAGGAAGAACGAGGCGGCTGATGCTCTAAGCCGGCTAGGCTCTCAGCGAAAACCGGTGCCGCCTAATACTTTCCTGGATGTCCTGTATAACCCTTCTGTTAAGTTGCCTACGGAGGAAGACTTGGTTGTCCCTGACCCGGAGGCACGACTGGTGGCGGCTCTCCATATCATACCAGACTGGACGATGCCATATCTGGCTTACATAACCCGGGGCGAGTTGACTGAGGATGAAAATTGGGCCAGGCAAATAACCCGGCGGGCTAAGTCAATGATTGTTATCAATGGAGAGTTGCATCACCGCAGTGTTACAGGGGCGTTCTAGCGTTGTGTCTCCCCTGAGGAAGGTCAAGAGATCTTGCGTGAGATTCATGAAGGGGATTGTGGTCATCACGCCGGCTCAAAATCTCTTGTGGCCAAGGCTTTTCGTCATGGTTTCTATTGGCTGACGGCTCATGCTGATGCGGAGGACTTGGTCAGTAAATGTGATGGTTGCCAAAGGTTCTCGCGACGGGCTCATGTGCCGGCTCAGGAGCTGAGGATGATCCCAATTACTTGGCCCTTTGCGGTCTGGGGGCTTGATATGGTTGGGCCTTTTAAAAGGTCTAAGGATAAGAAGACCCACCTCTTGGTGGCAGTTGACAAGTTTACCAAGTGGGTTGAGGCAGAGCCAGTTAGCAAGTGTGATGCAGCCACGGCAGTTCAGTTTATGAAAAAGGTGATCTTTCGCTTTGGTTTTCCGCACAGCATTATCACTGACAATGGCACCAATCTCTCCAAAGGCGCCATGGAAGAGTTTTGTCAACAAGAGCATATCCGACTTGATGTTTCCTCAGTGGCTCATCCTCAATCCAATGGTCAAGCTGAGAGAGCTAATCAGGAGATTCTGAAGGGCATCAAGCCCAGGCTTTTGGTCCCTTTGCAACGGACACCGGGTTGTTGGGTGGAGGAGTTGCCCTCCGTGTTATGGAGCATCAACACTACTCCTAACAGGTCTACGGGTTTTACGCCTTTCTTCATGGTTTATGGGGCAGAAGCAGTCCTCCCCAGTGACATCCGTCACGACACACCTCGAGTGGCGGCTTACGTTGAGGCGGATAATGAACAGGCGCGCCAAGATGCTCTTGACTTGTTGGACGAACAGCGTGATGAGGCAGCAGCCCGTTCAGCGATTTACCAACAAGACCTGCGCCGTTATCATAGCCGCCGGGTTAAATCCCGGGTCTTCCAGGAAGGCGATCTCGTGCTCCGGCTCATCCAGGATCAAACAGATGCACACAAGCTATCCCCGCCTTGGGAAGGGCCCTTTGTGGTCAGCAAGAACTTGCACAACGGGTCATACTACCTTATCGACATTCGGGAGCATAAAGATTCATGTAAGTCGGAGGAGGAGACCCATCGGCCGTGGAACATAGCTCAGCTTCGGCCTTACTACACTTGAGCCACCAGCTCTCGTGATGTACATATTTCTCTAAGCCATGTATATATTATGATAAGCAATAAAGCAGGACCTCTGTCCTTTTTTCTCCTCCAAATGTGCACGTGTTGTTTTCATTGCAAGATTACATGATAACTTGAAGGAGGATCCGGCTTATGATCGTATTCGAATCTAGCCGTAGGCACTAAGGTTACTTGGGGGCTTCCTGTTCAAACATAGGTCGTATTCGAACCAAAGAGAACATAGCTGTCGATACCCATTTGATTGGCAAAGTGCCGAGCTCATTGGGGAGTTTTCTTTGATCATATTTGAATCTTAGTTTAACCCCCTTGGGAACCGACGTGGATCGTATTCGAATCAGCGTCGCTAAACAATTCTTAAAATCACTTGGGGGCTTCCTATTCAAACATGGGTCGTATTCGAACCAAAGAGAACATAGCTGTCGATACCCTCTTGATTGGCATCGCCACACCCACTGGGGGCTATATGATCGTATTCGAATCTTAGCATAACCCCTTTGGGCCGGGTCTCTGGTCGTATTCGAACCGGAAGCCCCTAAGTTTTTCTACTTCATAGTAAGTTTCTTCTGATCATTTCAAAGTGTGTACGACCAGGTCTCGCTTGGCCGGCTTAGCTTTGATTGCTAGTGTCAGTCGGACACAATGGGTGTTATTAAGACAGGTAAACCGGACTTGCGGTACCCACCTTACCACCCGGGTTATTGGAGCCGGAAATATGCTTGCAGGCCGCTAAGTATGTTCTTATGGCTGTATTAAGGATATAATTGAAGACCCATCTTTTTTTATTCATATTCTTGGTTATATATCTAAAACTTATGATTCTCAGGGCAGTAAGCCGCCTCGAGACTTGTGATTTGCCCTTATATGCAGGATAGTTAACGGCAACTATGTTGAGATTAAGGAAAACAAAGGATTGATTATGACCCGGAGAAACATTCAAGGCGTGCACGATGGCACGGCAAGGATAAAAGTATTGGTCCTACTCTATTACAAAGACTCATTTAGTCCAAAAGGGTGGAACATTGTTTGGTAAGCCGGCTGCAGAAGCTAAGACGCTTGCTGGGTGGAAGTCTCCGGCTCATTCCTTTCTTTTCCTCCGGCTGTCCCCAAGGTCTGGAAAGTCGACGACTTCCAGTCGATGCCGCTCAGCGCCTCGAATTGGGCTTCCTCGTCAATTAACCCGGCCGGGTCAATCTCTGGGGCAAAGGTGTGCTGACGAGCCGGCGGAATTAAACTCAAAGCTTCATAGCGAGGGGTTGGAATCCTCTGGTTTTCTGCGTTATAACCCGGCTGGTACTTGGTCAGATCCGTGTCGTCGCCAATAAGAGTTGCCACCGGGCGCACGATCTTCACGCAGGCGGCAAAGTCTTTTTGATCGAAAGCCGTGCCATCTTCCTTCAGACTTGGGTAGCCGAGGGCGATGTCTGCCGGGTCTAGCTCCGGCAGGAAGGCCTTGGCCCGGCTTAATGCTGATATGGCTCCGGATCTCGCAGAGGCCCGTCGCAGCTCTTGGATACGTTGAGGCAGAGCGGCGAGCTAGCGAAGGACTTCCGCCAGGTGAGTCGGCACCTCGTTGGAGAGGGCCACCACAGCCAAGGCACGTTGAGACCCGGTGTAGAGTTGCTCCACCAGGGTATATACGGCCTTTAGCTTGGTCACCGCACTCTGATTCAGGTTGGCACTTCTGGGACCTGTTTAAACAAAGTCAGATAAGCCGCCAACAAGGATGAAATCATGAGATATAAACATTCTAAACTTGATGAAAGCCGGTGAGACGACTTACCGAAGATTGCGGCCACCATCTGGGACACTTGGCGATTTAGGCCGGAGAGCTCGGCGGTCTTCTCGGAGAGAGCCTTCTCCGCCTGTTCAGCCTGGGTCACCAATGCGGCCTTTTCTTCGGCCCACGCCTTCCGCTCAGCATCGAACTCCGTCTTCAGCTTCTCTTGCGCGGCGATGCTGGACACAAACTTGGCGTTTGCCTTCCGGGTCTCCATCTCTTGCGTCTTCAGCCGATTCTTGAGATCAGCAAGGTCAGCCTCAAGCTTCTTGCCAGCAGCCTGTATCAATTTCCGGGTTATCGCATGAACAATTACTCTACAAATTTAAAGTCCCAAGCATTTTCCAAGCAAAGACACTTGGCACTTGGGGGCTAATGCATATTGAATGTTTCTATCTACAAATTGCCGGTTCAACTGAGTAAGTCGGAACCTAAGTCTACAACATACTTACTCATAAGTCGTCGACTTGGGGCTAGCATGGTAAAGGTAACTATACAGTAAGTAAAGAGGACAGAAGAATAATACCTCAGATTTTTGCTGGATCTGGTTTACCACGGCAATTTCTGCGTCCCGGTTTTTATGCACTTGGCTGACGTAGCCGGAGACGAGCTCTCCGATGCTCAGGTTGGCGTAGTTGGTGAGCTCCAGATCAACCCGTCGGGGCTGTAGCAACTCCCCTTTGGCAGAACACTTGGCCAGCGGAGTAGGTCTCCCCAGCTCAACAAACTCCGTCCGGGTGATTACCACATCCGGGTCATCAGCTGGGGGAGCCGAGTTGGAGGCCTCCGGGTTAACAGCAGCTTCTGTAGTTGTCTTGGTGGTTGGGGCAGCGGCCTTAGGTGCAAAGGCGGCTGGCGTCTCTTGAGCGGCTGCCTCTGGTTCAGGAAAATCCGGCCCTCCGGCTGATTTGGTCTTCTTCGCTCTCTTGGTGAGCTTTGCCTGGGCACTGAAAGGACAACAAGAGTTAAGCACAAAAAGGGTAAGTAAAAACAAGTATAATATGAGATGGTTGTCATTACCCGGGCGCGGTCTTGAAAGCCGGAAGACTCGACTGCATAGAGTCGCCCGACGAGGGTGAGGTCTCCTGATAATTTGAGTCAGAAGAATTGAGTGGCTGACGGATAACACCCGCCAGCGGATGAAAAGGGTACAAGTGGGAAATAACCTCAGTTCGGCGCTTCCTCGATGCGTCAGGTAGCCTGGAGGAGAGGTCGGTATCCTTGTTGGCCCGGGTGTGACGCCGGCTCTCATGCACCTGTTGCTTCAAAATAAATTGAGGGTCTTGATAAGCTAAAGGATGTGAAAAGCTTACTTTTCGGGTTACCCTTCGGATTTTCAGCCTGGGCAAGGGCTCCGAGTCAGAGGAAAATGTCATTACCTCTTCAACCACCGGGTTACTTGCTCCGGTGTCGTCCTATTGATAAACAAGTATTGATAAGGCGGATAGAAATAAACAACAAAGTACAACAAAGAGCTTACAGGTTCAGGGGTTACCTCTGACTCGGAGCTGTCGCTTAATTGCATCAGCTCCGAAGCAGTTGGCCTACTCCCCTTCTTATAGGGAGCGGCTTTCTTGGCGGCTTTCTTCGCCTTTCTGGCTTTTTTGGCCGCCTCATGGTCATATTTGACTCGCCAGAACTTATCATCAGCCTGAAAAATACAATGATGATTTCTTAAAACATTTCAGATGACAGTTATACACAAATAAGAGGTTTAGATCAGCGGCTTACCGCTGGGGCTGGGTTGGTCTTGCAGAAGGGGGCTAACCCGGTCCTTCCGCAGTCTGCCAGGCTCTCGTTCAAGAGAGCCTTCGTCATCTCCTCGGCAACGTCTTCAGGAAGATCATTGCGGCTGTGTCTCTGAGGGTCATCCTTTCGGCCCGTATACTCACACATTAAGCCGGGGCGGCGGCTCACTGGGATCACCCGCCACGAGATCCAGACCCGGACCAGATCGATTCCGTTTAGACCATTGCCCAGGAGAGCCTTGATCTTGTTGATGGTGGGGAGCAGAGGTTGGCGCTCCGCTTGAGTCAGCTTGTCTGATAGTGGGTGAGTCGGCTCCAAACGTGAAGGGCGAAAGCCGGGCAATGGACTCTCGTCAGCCGGCGACGTGTCTTGGCAGTAAAACCACGTTAGATTCCAGTCCTTGGGGTGGCTGTGCGGCTCTGCAGAAGGGAAAAGGCAGTCCCTACGCCGCTGGATGGAGATGCCACCTAACTCCAGACTCAGCCCATTGGCACACTCTTTCTGACGGTTCAAGTAAAAAAGCTCTCTGAAGAGCAGCAGACTAGGTTCTTCTCCAAGGTAAACTTCGCAGAATACTTGGAAGTTGCAGATGTTGGACACTGAGTTGGGTCCTATGTCCTGAGGCCGCAAGTCGAAGAAGTTTAGAACGTCTCTAAAAAACTTTGAGCCGGGCGGTGCGAAGTCCCGGCTCATGTGATCCGCAAAAATCACTACTTCCCCGTCCTTTGGCTGTGGTCTCTCTTCTGACGGGTCGGGGGCGCGGTAGGACATGACGTCCTTCTTGGGAAGATATCCGGACTTAACAAAATCTGCTAGTGTCTCACTGGTGACATTGGACCTCATCCAGTTGCAAGTGATGGGGGCTTTGGGAGCCTTTGGAGGCATGGTGACTCTTGGAAACCTATGATACAGGGAAAAATATCCGGTTTAATAATGAGCCGGAGGAGACTTACAAAGTTAAGGTTTAAGGTGGCGGCTTATGGAGGGGACTAATGATATATGTCTAAGTACATCGGGTTATCTAAGCCGCTGGTGTGTTTGAGGGTAATTCAAATTGTCTATAGCCTTGTTATAAGTGAGCCGGAAAGTTCTACGGTGCGTGGCTTCTCTTAAGTCGGAAGGTTTTACGGCGTGTATTTTCTTTAAGCCGGAAATGTAAACCGCCATGGCTCAATGAGGGCAGTTTTTTTACTAAGTGTGGTAAAACAGATTTCACACATGGCAGTAACTATTTTGGATCAAAATGGTCGGGCAAAAGAAAAGTTTCTAGACCTAGAAACAGACGCTGGAGAAGTTCTTGGGCTCGAACAAGGTTCTTATGCAGTAAAAAGAGAGCTGCTTGTATGAAAAATGAATGCTAAACAGCCGCCGCACTAGTTCTATGCAGGTCTAAGATCAAAAGGAGGCAGTAAAAGTCAAATCTACTGAGGCCCGCGAAGAACTACGAAGAACAGAGGGATAACGATGAAACCCTAGTGCGGATCTGCCCCATGGATTAGCAAGGACTCACTGATGCTGAAGAGGAGCGGAGGTTGCCGCCGTTTGTCTGGACCAAGTCAGGGTGATGCAGCGGCCGAGGTTGACGAAGACCGGGGGCGAGGCGACGGCGGCAGAGTTCGAGCTCGGGTAGAGGAGCAGTGGCGCGAGGAGGAAGAAGGGTGGCAGAGAAGCCCGTCGGGCCGGCCTATTTATAAGGGCGAGCTCATAAGTGGGCGCGAGGATCAAGGAGTCCACGGCGTGGTTATCTCCCCACGAAACGCCTCGATTCTCGGGAGGACAGTAAAGAAAAAGATCCGTTGCGGATCTGGTGGAGTAAAAACGGGCTTAATGGAAGATGATGTCACGGCGGATTATCCGGAGTCCAGAGGATGACGTCACGCCGGGTTATGGCCTTCACGCAATTGTAAGCCGGAGGTTTTCTGTCGAAGAATGGAAGATTGACATGAGCCGGCTCAAATCAATCTGGGGCCTAATGTTGAGGATATAGACCTTATAGTCACCCGCCAGAAGGGGCCGGGTTACTCAATGGTTATCGCCAGAAGCCCGGCGACAAGCTTGAAGACGGTGGGCCAAAGATGGGCTTAAGACCCGGATATGGCTTAAGGCCCGTAGTTACAATCATCGTTATAGTAAAACTTGTAATATAAGGCAAGAATAGATAAGTGTCCGAGCCGGACACTCTTATGAGCCGGTCGGGACTCTGAGGGCCGCTGGGCGTCAATCTCTCTATATAAAGGGACGACCCGGCGGCGGTTCAGGGGGAAGAAAGATCTCGTCGAGAGCCAGGCATAGCAGTTAAGCTCCCAGGTCATCGAAACCCTAATCAATACCACCTCAAACTGGACGTAGGCTTTTACCTTCACCGTAAGGGGCCAAACCAGTATAAACCCTCGTGTTCCTTCTCCCACTTAACCCCTTCAAGCTTCCTAGTTGCGATGGCTCCACGACTAAGTCCTAGCTCGAGGACATCTGCCGTGACAATTCCACGACAGAACCCGAGACCTCAAGTTTGATGAGCGAACGGGCTAACCAGCTACACAACCCTCGCGTTATGTTCAACGAGAGGGAAATAACCTTTTATACATTCCTGCATTCGTGTGACAAGCATGCTATGTTTTTTGTGTGTGTGTGGGAGTCATTGGGACTTCAAACATAATCGTGTCATGTGGCTTTGGTGGTAAGACTATCCACAGTGGTGCAGAAATAATGCAGCCTTAGTCACCTTACCTCTCTCCACGTAGTACGTTGGGTCCCACTAGTCAGAGGGTGAAACAAACAAATTAATAAGAAAAATTAAAAGTGCCAGCGGTGTATCTTACCTCACACATCTCGCTACTGCTCGGGAACACTATCCAATTGATCCCTCTGTTCGCTCACGTACTATTTTAAGTGAATCCTTATTATAACATGCACACAAATTTTGGGCACTTGTATTCGACTTAAGTCAGTGTGCCACCATATCTCGTATACTTACTACTCCCTCCGTCTAGGTGTAATAAGTCACGTTAGAAGGTGCAACGGGACCAAGGTGTGTGCGTGTACGTGTGCGTGTGTGTGTGTGTGTTTAACAGCATGTGTGTGTTAGAGAGAGCGACAGATCGACCTACTCCTACAGAGAGATGTTGTGTAGTGAACGATTTTAGCCGCGAGAGTCGGTGCATCATCTCGTTTTCGGGCGTGTCCGGTAGGGACATGCGGACAGCTGCCAGGCCCGCTCCTGACCAGCCTAGCCCACCCAAAGACCCTCCATTGCCCGCGCGCGCTTCCCGCCCGAAATGGTCAGCGCCGCTCCAAAGAATCGGTGTCGCATTCATGCCCGAGCAGAGCGGACGCGACCTCTCACTGGCGCAAGAGTGATGGTTGCTTCGTCCTTCCAACTTACTGCTGGGTCTATGTGATTTGACGGCTCATTGGTCTTTATTACTGAGGTGGTAGGACTGCTGGATGTCCCACGCTTTCGGCGAAAGGAGGTACTACTACTAGATTGCAATTTTCTCCATTCTTACAGCGGAGGCGTGCAAGAGTAGTGAAAACACACAGGCTCAGTGATTACATGGCCCACCTCACACTATCACCATGCGACACCTAACTCTTTACATAGTACTCCCTCCGTTCCTAAATATTACTAGATGAGTCCCCGCGCGCTGCCGCGGAACAGCGGTATATCTCTCTGTGCAAAATTATCGATTTCATAGAACTAAAAAAACTCTATAACCGCATGACAAATGTGGTAGCCAAACTAAATAAAATCCCATCATCATTTAGATCATCCCACTAAGGAAAAAAGATCAGCCAACTCCTACTGCATAATGGGATTAAATTTTTCTTTTTGACATGTTAATGGGACTTAAAAGCTCACTTACATGCATGTTACCGGTGCATGCTTGCATGCAGACATGTTGATGTGATTTAAAACCCACTCACATGCATGTGCCACGGTATTTCTGCATGCTTGCATGTGGCTTAGTGCGGAGCCTCTCAACGTCTAGATCACACGGCTATTATGGACAGATTTACTTCATCTAACGGCTACATCAATTTTGATGATGTGGCTCAAGGAGAGGATAGAGAATTCCTAGTAGTGGGGGCTAGCTATTACTAGTAGATAAGTCTTTGTAGAGATTCCACTACATACGGAACAAAATGAATGAATCTACACTTAAAATGCATCTATATACATCCGCATGTGGTTCATGGTGAAATCTCTACAAAGACTTATATTTAGGAACGGAGGAAGTACTAGTATAGTACGTACTGTAATTTATCAGCGAGATAAATTTGTACAATGCTATGAAGCTTCCAGCTTCTGTTACATGTATCTTGCGCCAAGGTTGCCCGTTGCAACGTTTCATCAAATACAAAGGAGACTAACATGCATGCTATTGCATCCAAATGATTGACAGATCATAGCAAATATGTACTCCCTCTGTTCCAAAATAAGTGTCTCAACTTTGTGCAAACTTTAGTACAAAGTTGTACTACTACTAAAGTTGACACTTATTTTGGAACAGAGGCAGCTAAAGAAAAAAACGATCCATGCAGTCCCTAGCCCTTGAACAATGAACCCTGACCAGGCTTCAATTTGCTGGCAATGTTCGAGCTTCCTAATAAATGAAGTTTGCAACCTTTTGACCATCGGGTCATTTTATGCAGTTTCACCAAAATCGAGATGAGCATCCCTGTGGCAAAGAAATTGAAGAAGCGTGATTAGAATAAGATTACTGGGACTAGTTGATCAGACATAAACTCATCACAAATACAGTACGTAGAAGCCAGTAGAGGTATGTGCGGGGCAAAGAAGTAGAGAAATATCCATAGGGAGTGATGTGGGCAGCTGGAGCAGTGGTGCAAGCCGGCTGTAAAGGGAGTTGTACCTGAGGGACGTAGCACAACCTTGAGGAGGGCGGTGGGAGGCGGCAACTGCCCACGTCGTGGCAGTGAGCAAGGGACGAAGGCAACCTCACTGGCTTTGTGAGAGAGAACGGCGGGGACCCCTAATCGGGACGTGCCGACAGTGGGTTTTCGCCATCGGCGACAGCCACCGCATCTACACTAAGCATCCACCCCTTCCCCAAGCGGACGTGATCCGCCGGGATGTTAGAGATGTGGCCACAGTCGTTTTGTGCGAGAGAGTGTGAAGAGAGCAACCCCAGCAAGCAACCGCGTAGGCTGGCCCGTCCTGACTATGTATATAGTGGAGTGATTTCCTTTTCTCTCCATATGAACCTATCATATTGCGTACGTGCCACTGAAGAAAAAAACTTCATTTATAAATGATGCGGCACCTACTACTCGTTCTCCTATAACCTTGCGCTTGGCATCTCCAAAATATTAACCTTGCGATTGGCTCTTCGCCTCTTCGGGAAGTCGAGCAATAATGGTAGTGCAGTATATATCGTTCTGGCTATATGAGACCAAATGAATTGTTGCATGTCCACCACGTGGGCGAGGGTCGAGGGGCGAGGGAGAGTGCTACATACGGAGCAAAATGAGTGAATCTACACTCTAAAATACGTCTATATACATCAGTGTTTGGAGTATGCACTAGTAGTTCATATTGAAATCTACTAAAGGACATATATATTCCAAACAATATGATATAATCTCTATAACCAAGGTAGTAGGGACGAGGAGTAAACGGGGGGAGTAGTAAATTTTTCTCCTCGTCCTGCGAGCCACCGTGCGCGTGGGCGAGGGAGCGGGCGTAAGGCGGAGAAAGCTTCACCTCATCTTGCGAGCCACCGCGCCCGTGGGTGGGGGAGATGGCGTACTAAGCAAGCTTCTCCTCGTTCTGCGAGTTGACGGGACACATCAAAAGTACTCCAGTGTATAGAGCCTTGCCTCTAAGGTAGGCCCCACATGGTTTGCCTGTTTTTTTAACATAACACGTCAAGTCGCAATTTGTTGTTCACCCGTGGTAGACGATCCTCCCTCCACCAAGTGGACAACCAGTACACGTGCCAAATTACCACGTGGGCTGCCTTTTTCGTACAGAAATGAGCTCCACCGTGTACCGCGTAGGTGTGGTTGGGAAAGAGATGGGAGTACGTGCGCCGTGCATGCACCTCTTCTCTTCGTGCACGTCCCCCACCTACGTGGGTGTGTGTGAGAGATACAAACCGCGTTTGTGAGTGTTTTTTGTTTTGGGGTGGGGGGTGGGGTGGGGGGTTGATTTCGTGAATTATTTGTGGGAATATGTATCGATGACATCTCAAACAAAATTTTGCATGCAATGTGTGTGAAATGGAGGCCTATCCATATCATACATAGAGGGTCGGGCAATCCACGAGAAGAGAGGGAGGGGTCATAGCTATCGATAGAGTCGAAGATAGGATCAAGTGGGTGGGTGCGAGATCGATGAAGAGAGCCATCGAAATTGTGTGGTTGTGCAAGTCAAAGATATAGGGCGACTGGCCTACCGGAACGTTAGAGGGCACATGTCAAGTTTGTGTGTGGCAGGGAGACATGCCTAGAGCGCTTGATGTATCGGTGTGTGTGGGGGGAGGGGGGTGGGGGGAGGGGTAGGCAGAGGCCTAACTATAGAGGTAGAACGACTCGTATATGTGTTGAGAAGGAGAGACCCAGCTATGTCTTGAGGGAGATCGGTCGACATCCATACATAACTGAAGGACGGGAAATATGATGGGACAGAGAGCGAGAGGAGAGAGAGAGGGAGGGAGAGGGAGGGAGAGGGGTAGAGTGCTGGATGGGTGATGGAGTTGCTTCTCGAAGATGGTGGGAGAGGCCTACTAGACAAACTGAGGGTGGAACTGCAATGTAATCAATAAGAGTGGGGATGTGTTTCTGTGTGTGCCTGTGCGTGATAGATCTGTCAGGACACATCCATGGATGATGAAGGGGAACCATGTGTTTGGTAAGCAAACCTAACTAGATCGGTAGATCCATTGTTGTTTGTCGGAGGAAGGGAGAGACACAACTAATGAGGTAGATCGATTGACGTGTGGGTAAAAACGAGTTATAAGGACCTAGCTAGCTATATGTATAGCGAGAGATCGGTCGGTGTACGTCCATTTGTTAGAGGCAAATAAGGCCCAGCGAGACGGATAGACAGAGAGAATGGAGCTAGGAGGTGGTGCGAGAGGCCCAACTACTAGCTAGATAGGGGAGGAGTGTGTGGTTGTGAGATCGATGAAAAGAGGGGCGAGAGTTTACACGTGTGTCTGACCGTATGAGAGACACGAGGCAAGGACACATAAAGGAGGAGATTGAAGGTGTGTGTGTATGTTGTAGGTAGGCATCGCTGGAGAGGTTTATCGATCGGTGTGTGTCGGAAAGGAGTTGTGGAGACTCTGGGAGAATGACCTAAAGAAAAAAATGAGTGTGCCCGGTGGAATGCCGAGGGAGGGGGAGGGCGAGGAGGGCGTGTGCATGCACGAGAGAAAGTTAGTGGTAGCTACAAAGGTTAGAGGATTGTGTGGGTGTAAGAGACTAACAAAGATCATAATTTGATATGAAAGCGGATTCATATATTTGAATAGGAGATCATAGTGTTTTAAACATTGCATGCATGAATATAGCGGTGATACACGTGCTGTGCACATGTTATACCATAATGTGTGTCGGGTGGTTGGTGCGACATATGCCAAGGGATGGCTTATCATTGTGGGAGCCAATAAAACGTCACCGGTGCCTGGAAACGGGATGAGGCGACATGCACGCCGGCGGATCTTACCCAGGTTCGGGGCTCTCCGGGGAGATAACACCCCTAGTCCTGCTCTGCGGGGTCTCCGCATGATCACTAGATCGATGAAAGGTAGCTACAATCGCTCCTAGAGCTGTTGAGATCAAGGGAGAAGAAGAACAAGGCTAGCTCTTGCTTCTCTCTATCTATGGTGTGTGTGTGCGCTATGCTTATAAGCGAACTATGCTCAGAGGCCAACCCTTTGCATGGGTGCTCCGGGGGGTTTATATAGGCCTACCCCCCGGGGGTACAATGGTAACCCGACTGGGAGCTGGTCCCAGCCGTCAGTGTCTACGCTTGCCGGCTTCTCCGCCGGCAATTGGGTCCCGCCGGCTGGTGGGTCCCGCCGGCTGCCGGCTCCTTGGTCGACAGGCCGGCCCCACCGCCTAGGGCCTTGTCGGCGACTGCTTACTGTAGCCTCGCCTCTGATGACGAGGGCTTTGTCGAGGTAAGCGTGGCTACAGTGGGCCGCCTCGGGGGCTCTCACTGTAGCCTTACCTCATCTTGTCTCCTTAATGGGGCTCCTGCTTCGAGGAAGGGAGTAGCCGGCTTTTGCAGGCCGGCTACGCTCTTGGCCGACCGGGAAAGGCCGGGCCGCCTTCACGCTTTTCTCTAGATGAAGGGGCCCGCCGCCCGCGGGCCGTACGGGAGTCGGTCGTGGGTGACGTCGAGGCCAGCATGGCTACAGTGCCGAGCCGCACGGGAGACGGCCGTCCCGTACGGCCTCCTGTAGTCATGCCCACCTTGGGCTTTGGGGGTAGTGGGCCGCACTGTGGCCACACCCCGTCGTGTTGCCGTTATGTGGGAACAGCTTTGGTGGTTATGGTCTCGGCCGGCTCCTAGGAGTCGGCGTCCTTCTTGGCTGGCTTCTTGGAGTCAGCCACCCCGTAGTCGTCCTGGGGAGGAGTTGGTGAGGCTGGGTTGCCTTCCGGGAGTCGGCTTCAGAGGTAGCCGGCCAGGGAAGGCGGCCCAATGCTCGGAGTGCTTGGAGGCCCGAAGGCCTGATAAGTTTTTCAGAAGAACCAGGGGCAGTCGGTTAGGCTACCCGTGGCCATTTACTCCGACAGTAGTCCCCGAAGCTGATTGGGCTTCGAGGTGGAGTGGGGGTTGAGAAGCTCGATCAGCTTCCTATCGTGACAAGCCGGCAGCTGGGAGCCGGCCTTGGTCAGGCGCGCCGCCTGAGTCGAAATCTTCTGGAGTCGGAGGGCGGGAACCCGCTGGCACATGCACCGGGCCGCGGGCCGGGCACGGGCCGTCAGCGAACCACGTGGCCAGAAAGCCTGCCAGCCCACGCGCATGACGGGACGTCGCCGCAGCGAGGGGACCCGCCACGTCCGCGCCCCGGCCCAGGCGCGGATCCTTGGTATCCCGAAACCGCCCGCACGTCCCGTGCGGCAGTTTCGGCTCGCATTTATGCGCAATAATCGCGAGTCGTGGGGGGAGTGGGCGTAGTTAATCCCACGTCCACCCCCCCCCCCACGTCCGGCCTCTTCGGCCTCGTGAGGCTATAAGTAGGGGGAGGTGGAGGGCGGCAGGCCCTCGCACGCTCCTCCTACTTCCACCGTCTTCTTCCTCTTGCCAGTTCTTGCGACAGCGCCTCGCCGCCGCGCTCTTCCGCCGCCGTGCTAGCTTTCGCCATGCCTCCCACCGTAGAGCAGCTTGGCGGGGATTGGGACGGCTCCAACGTCCATGACGACCACGTCGACTTCCTCCGCGACACGCGGCGGCTGCCCAGCGCGGACAAAGTGGAGGTCCGCCTCGCGCCGGCGAAGGAAATCTCGCCGAGGCCGCAGGAGGGCGAGCGGATGGTCTTCTGCTCGCACTTCTTTCGCGGCTTCGGCCTGCCAGTGAGCGCCGTCTTCCGCTCCTGGCTCGAATTCTATCAGCTCCAGCCGCACCATCTCACCCCCAAGGCGGTGGTACTGCTGTCCGCCTTCGTCACCCTGTGCGAGGGCTATCTCGGCGTCCTCCCCACTCTTGAGCTCTGGGGGTAGTTCTTCCAGTCGAAGCTGGGCACGCGCATTAAGGGCGTGCCGGCTCATACTGGCGCCTTCATCGCGTCGCGGAGATCGGCTGCCGACAACCCCTTCCCCATCATCACGCTGATCCAATCGGTGAAGAAGTGGCAGAAGTCGTACTTCTACGTGCGGAACATCGCTCCACGGGGCGACTACATCAACCTGCCGGCTTACGTAGCCGGCCCACCGGCGGGCAGGCTGCCCCAGTGGTCCTTCCGGGCTGTGACGCTGTCGCCGGCGGGAAACGCCGCCATCGCCCGACTGCGGGTGATGGTCCATTCGGAGGGCCTGACGGGGCCCGACCTTCTGGCCGCGTTCGTCACGCGCCGGGTTCTTCCGCTCCAGAGCCGGCCTCATCTGATCTGTCAGATGAGCGGCCAGCTCGATCCGAGCCGAATGTGCACCAAGGAGATGCCGCGTGAGGAGGTCGCCTACATGGTGAACTACCTTGCGAACTGCAAACTCACCGAAGAGTGGCAGTTCGGCAAGGAGCCGTATAGCCGAGCCAATCCGCCGCCTACGGTATGCTCTCCCTGTGTCTTATTCTCTCTCTCTCTCTCTCAGCCTTGTTGCCGAGCATCTCTTGGCCGACTCTGACTTAGTCGGCTTGTTCTTTGACAGAGTCCTCTTCTTCAGCCGGCAGGCGGGTCAGACACGGAGCGCCAATTCGTCCCCGACCGGACCGAACACGACCTGGAGGACCCCGACCTGGGGGCGGTCCATATGGACGACGATGTCGAGCCGGGCGGAGGCCAAGCCGGCGGCGAAGCAGGCGGCTCCGGGTTCACTGCCACCTTTGACGACTGGCCGGACAACGATGAAGCCGAAGCCGTCCCGCGCCGCCAGCCGGTATCTGGACGCGAAGCGGGCTCCTCCGCCGTGCAGCCTGCTCGGGGTGGAGGGCAGAAGCGTCGCGCCGCCCAGGGTCTGTTTGGCAGCCGAACGAAGAAGCCCAGAGGCGGGGCGGCAGCCACCAGGCGGGAAGAGGCGGCCGCGAAGGCGGCTCGTTTCTGCAAGGTGGTGAAGCAACTGCAGACCGTGTCGGCGTAAGTCCGAACCTTTCTTTGTGTACTCTCTTTCTTTCTTTTCTTTGGTGGTTCTTGAAACCTTTGTCTTTTTCTTCAACGATCAGAGCTCCGTTGTCACTTGAGCGGGCGGCTGCCGGCTCCGTCGTCGAGTCGCCAAGGGGCTCTGGGAGCACCACCCGCCGCGTGGACCCCCGCGCCGACCTCCAGGAGGCGACGGAAAGGAATGCGCAGGAGGCGCGGGAGGAGCAGGAGGCACGAGAGGCGGAGGCACGGAAGGCAGCCGCCGCCCAGGCGGCACGGGAGGAGGAGGCGGCGAAGGCACTCGCCGAGGCCGCAGCCAGGGCCCAGGCAGAGGCTGAGGCCGCGGCGGCGGCGGGGGAGGTTTTGATGGTCACCCCGCTGCGCGTCATGGCGCCTGGGGACATGGAACCCTCGCCAGGGGGAGCCAGCGGCGACCAGCCGGGGCTGGGGGCAAGCGGCGACGACATCATCATCTTGGAGAAGGCGCCGGAGCCGACCCCGCCAACTGGGGCGGCCCAAGGCGGCCAGCCTGATCCGCCGCCTGCACAGTCGGCAGAGGGCGAGCCGGCCGCGGGGGCTGAGGTGGCGGTCCAGGTGCCGCCGAGCCGGCGCGCGGGGAAGGCTGCGTCGGAGCCACAGAAGGCCGCATCGGAGCCACAGCCGGCCGTGGGCTCTAGCTCGTCGGCCCGAGACGCGGAGGCGGCCAGAGCTACCTCGGGGTGGATGCCAGGCGGAGGGACAGCCGTAGTGAACATGGCTGCACAAGACGTCCGGACTCGGCTCCAAAGCCAAGCCGCGGCGCTGAGGCAGTTCACCGATGAGTTCCTCGCAACGCGGGCGGCCATCCGGGTTAGTACTCTCGTCTTGTTTCTTCTTGACTTTGCTTTTTTCTTGATCTTGATTTCTTCCGTGGGGGCGCGTCAGCGCACCCACTGGGTGTAGTCCCCGAGTTCCGAGCCGGCTGCTGAGCAGGCGGCTTGGAACTTCTTGGTGGATTTGCCTTTGCTATTTTTGTTCTCACTTCGGTCTTCTGTCCATCTTGCAGGACTACCACAACCTTCGAGCGGCCGCCTTCAACTCCCAGGCTCGGGAGCTGACTCAGAAGACCGCCGATCTTACTGAGAGCCGAGGTACGTGGTTTATTCATTATCTCATGTGGGGGCGCGTCAGCGCACCCACTGGGTGTAGTCCCCGAGATTCGGGCCGACTGCTGAGCAGTCGGGTCGGATCTTCCTTGACGATTTCTTACTGTTCTTCTTCTTCTTCGTCCGACTTTGCAGCGGCCAACGCCAATCTGAGGGCATAGCTGGGGGAGTCCCAGACTGCTCTTCGTGCCAAGGATGCCGAGCTCGCCGCCTTGGTGCAGGAGCGCGACCGCCTGGCCAAGAAGCTGGCCGACCAGGAAGAAAGCCACAAGGCGGCACTGAAGGCGGCGTAGGACCGCGAAGCCACTCTCCAGGCCGAGTTCGAGACGGAGGCGGCCGGCTGGGCTGAGGCCAGGCAGACTCTGGTCTCTGGCTATGGCCAGATCGAAGATCTGGTTGACGGTAAGCCGCCTACCCCTTCGTCCTTTCTTGTCGTCTGCCACTTTGGCTCGTTTTTCTGATTTTGGTGTTCTTTTCTTCCTTTCTTCTTCTTTCTTGCGCAGAGTATTTCCCTGGCTATTCTACTGCCGCCAACCAGACCATCGAGGCCCGTCGCCAGGCGCGGAGGCAAGCCGGCTTTGAAATCTCGCCAACCGCCGGCCGCTCGCTGGAGGAACAGCTCCTGGCGATCCAGGCTCGCATCCAGCCGGCTCACCGGCTGCTCCGCCGGCTTCAGCGTGCCGGGGCGCAGGTCTTGGCCGCCCTCTGGCCCGGCCAAGTGGTCCCTCGCACCCCCAGTCGGACCGCCGACTGGCTGGAGGTGGCAGTTGGCCGCTTCGAGGCTTGGAAGGCGTCGGCGGCTCGCTCCGGTGCCAAGCGGGCGCTGGAGTTCGTCAAGGCCTGGTATCCCGGCCTGAGACTGGACCAGCTGGCTACCTGGCGGCAGCAAGCCGACATGGAGCTGGAGCCGGCGCGGCCGGCCATCATTCGGCGGGCTTCGGCGATCGCCGACTACACCGACACCAGCGTCTTCGCCCCCGAGGTGGACGACAATGGAGTCGCCCAGCCGGAAGAGTGGTTCGGGCTGGACCCGGCGTACGGTGAGGACTCGGCGGAGGAGATGGACTCCAGCGACGAGGGCGAAGAGGAGGAGGAGGAGGGTGAAGACGCCGAGCCGGCTGGTGGAGTAGCCGGCCAGCCTCAGTCTGACCGCGCCTCCAGCACTACGTCGCGCGCCTCCACGCCTCCTGCCGCAGGTGGTGATCAAGCCAGGGCCCGCTAGTCGGCCACTCCTTCAGCCAGCGAGGCTGCCTTCACCGACCATCTCGGCCTCCATGTCGCGCCCTAGTCTGCCGTCTTTTGCTTTTCCTGTCTTGTTACTCTTTAGAACAATGTTTGGTTAAATTCGCACAATTCCACCCACTGGGTGTATTTGAACTTATGTCTGTTGCCGGCCTGTTGGCGGCTTTATGTATATATATGACTTATGCATTTGGCCTTTCCTTGTACTTTTTGCTTTTTGTCCTTCTGCTTTTTCCTTTACCGCCCTCCCTTGGTTGCCGCCTCCCCAGTCAAACAGTTGCTCTGCAATCTGTAGCCGGGGGAGTGCCTGGCCGATTGGGGAGGGGGAAGTACTTTAGCTCTGCTGGAATAAAGCTAAGTTTTTTAGGAAGCCGGCCAGCCGACTGCTCTGGTAGCCGGCAGGCATGTTTGGAGGCCGTCTCTTTGCTATATAGGTTCGTTGTGCCTTAGCCGTTTTTCATGTGGGCATCCTTTCTGTATTTCCTCTTGCTAGTCGGGCAGTCAGTTCTTTGAGCTGCGACTTTCAACAAGAGAGGACTTGGGGGCCGGCGCACTACTTTTCTGACTTTAGGAAAAACTTTCGATATAGCTCAAGGCGGCCAGTCCCCGGGCCGACTAGTCGAACCCGGTGCCGGACAAAAATTCAAAATGTAATAATGCATTCATGGATATGACACTCGTCATTCATAGATAAATAAAAGGCAGTCCCCGAGTACTGTTCAGGGGGCCTGTTGGTTTGTACTTAATACAAAAGGGGAGCATGATACATACTGCTTTTCAGCTGTAAAATCGTCTTAGGAGGTTTGCGTTCCATGGTCGCTCCGACTCCTTGCCGGAGTCGTCTCTCTTGCGTGCTCTTGGTTTTTGCGCGTCGATCAAGTAGTAGGAGTCGTTGCCGAGTGCCTTGCTGACGACGAAGGGGCCTTCCCAAGGGGCCGAGAGCTTGTGTTTGCCGGCTGTTCGCTGGATCAGCCGGAGCACAAGGTCGCCCTCTTGGAAGGATCTTGGCTTGACCTTGCGGTTGTAGTAGCGGCGCAGGCCTTGCTGGTAGATGGCGGACCGGCTGAGTGCCAGCAGCCGGCCTTCCTCCAGTAGGTCCACGCCATCTTCTCTTGCTTCTTTGGCTTCCTCCTCCGTGTACATGGTGATCCGAGGCGAGTCGAACTCGATGTCTGTTGGGATGACAGCCTCGGCACCGTACACGAGGAAGAATGGAGTGAAGCCGGTTGACTTGTTGGGTGTAGTGCGCAGACTCCAGAGGACAGCCGGCAGCTCTTCGAGCCAGCAGCCGGCCGATCGCTCCAGTGGTACAACCAGTCGGGGCTTGATGCCGGAGAGGATGAGTCCATTTGCTCGCTCGACCTGGCCGTTTGACTGCGGGTGGGCAACGGACGCTAAATCCAGTCGGATGCCCTGCGTCGTGCAGAAACGTGCCAGTGCTCCTTTGGCGAAGTTCGTGCCGTTGTCGGTGATGATGCTGTGCGGCACGCCGTACCGAGTAGTGATGTCGGTGATGAATGTCACGGCAGTCGGCCCGTTCAGCTTCTTAATCGGTTTAGCTTCGATCCACTTTGTGAACTTGTCCACGGCGACCAGTAGATGTGTCAGGCCGCCGCGGGCTGTCTTGAAAGGGCCCACCATGTCCAGTCCCCAGACGGCAAAAGGCCAAGGAAGGGGAATGGTCTTGAGGGCAGAAGCCGGCAGGTGTTGCTTGGAACTAAAAACTTGACATCCTCTGCAGCTCTTGACTATTTCTTTAGCATCCTCCAAGGCAGTCGGCCAGAAGAAACCATGGCGGAAAGCCTTGGCCACAAGGGATCTTGAGGCTGCGTGGTGGCCGCATTCGCCTTGGTCGATGCCTTTGAGGATTGCCACTCCTTTTTCTGGCTCGACACAACGTTGGAAGACTCCAGTGACGCTACGCTTCACAAGCTCTCTGTTGATTATTGTGTATGCTGCGGCTCGTCATTGCACTAGTCTTGCTGAGATCTCGTCAGCCGGCAGCTCTCTGCTGACTAGGAACTTGAGGATGGGCTGGGCCCATGAGGGAGCTGTGACTTCTTCTTCTGTTAATGTGGCCACCATGACTCGGGTGGGTGGGTTGGGTGAGTCGGCCACCGCTTCTTGTGTCGTTGCAGTTCCCGGGCCGACTGCTGCAGTCCCCGAGCCGGGTTCTGAAGTCCCCGGGCCGGGTGCGACTATGGCAGTCCCCGGGCCAGTCGTCGAAGTCCCCGTGCCGCCTGCGGGATTTCTCCAGTCGGATCGGGCTGTTTCTGGCGCAGGCGATACGAAGATGGAATCCGACTCTGGAGACGGCTTGAGGAGGCGCTGGAGGGAGACGCCAGTCGGTATGGCTTGTCGGGTGGAGCCGATCTGTGCTAGGGCATCTGCTTGGTCGTTGTCGGCCCTTGGCACGTGAAGGAACTCGCACCCTTCGAAGTATCCGCTTATCTGCTGGACGAGGAAACGATAGCTCGCCATGTTCGCGTCCTTGGCGTCCCAATCGCCAGATGATTGCTGGACCACCAAGTTTGAGTCGCCGTAGCACAGGATCCGGCGTATGCCAAGCTCTTTGGCTAGCCGGAGCCCGTGTACGAGCGCCTCGTACTCGGCCACGTTGTTGGAGGCGGCGAAGTGGATCTGCAGCGTGTACTTGAGCTTGTCGCTCTTGGGAGAGGTGAGGACGATGCCGGTTCCCAAGCCGGTGCGCATCTTGGACCCGTCAAAGTGCATCCGCCAATGGGTAGAGTCGGGAGCCGGTGGTAGGTACTGGGTCTCGGCCCAGTCGACGAGGAAGTCGGCCAATGCTTGCGACTTGATGGCGGTGCGGGGTTGATAGAAGATCGTGTAGGGCGCCAAGGCGATGGCCCATTTGGCCACCCGGCCGGATGCATCCCGGCTGCCTATGATCTCGGCGAGCGGGGCAGTGCACACGACCGTGATGGGGTGCTCTTGGAAGTAGGGCTTCAATTTCTTGGCAGCGAAGTACACCCCATAGCACATCTTTTGGTAGTGTGGGTAGTTTTGCTTTGAGCTGGACAGTACTTCGCTGAGATAGTACACCGGCCTCTGGACCAGCTGGGCTCGGCCTTCCTCCGGGCGCTGGACCACGACAACAGTGCTGACGACTCGGCTAGTCGCGGCGATGTAGAGGAGCATGGGCTCCTTCTCAGTCGGCGCAGCCAGGACAGGCGGAGTGGTCAACATTTTCTTCAACTCATGGAAGGCTTGGTCGGCTTGATCATTCCACTCAAAGTGAGTGGACTTCTTCATGAGTCGGTACAAGGGGAGAGCCTTTTCTCCTAGTCGGCTGATAAAACGATTCAGGGAGGCTAAGCAGCTAGTGAACTTCTGCACATCTCGCAGCTTGGTGGGAATCTCCATCCTCTCGATGGCCTTGATCTTGACGGGGTTGCACTCAATGCCGCGTTCGGAGACCAGGAAGCCTAGCAGCTGGCCGGCTCGCACTCCGAACACGCACTTCTCGGGATTGAGCTTGATCTGGAATCGGCGCAAGTTGGCGAATGTTTCTTTCAGGTCTTCCAGCAAGGTACCGCGCTTCTCTGTCTTCACCACAATGTCGTCTACGTAGACGTGGGCATTTCTGCCGAGTTGTTTCAAGAGACATTTCTGCATGCAACGCTGAAAAGTGGCACCGGCGTTTCTCAAGCCGAATGTCATTGTCAGGTAGCAGAAAGCTCCAAAGGGTGTGATGAAGGCAGTCTTCAGGCGGTCAGCCAGGTCCAACTTGATCTGATGATACCCTGAGTATGCATCCAAAAAACTTAACAGCTCGCATCCGGCTGTGGAGTCTATCACTTGGTCAATCCGTGGCAGAGCAAATGGATCCTTTGGGTAGGCCTTATTCAGACTAGTGTAGTCTATACACATACGCCACTTGTTATTCTTCTTCAGAACCAGAACTGGGTTGGCAAGCCACTCTGGAAAGAACACTTCCATGATAAAGCCGGCGGCAAGGAGCCGGGCTATTTCTTCTCCCACAATTCTTCGCTTCTCTTCTGACAGTCGGCGGAGGGGCTGCTTGACCGGCTTCGCATCAGCTCGGACATGTAATTTGTGCTCGGCGAAATCCTTCGGGATACCCGGCATGTCCTTTGGGGACCATGCAAAGATGTCTCGATTCTCACGGAGGAAGTCGACGAGCTCGCCTTCCTATTTACTGTCCAAGCTCGCCCCAATGACAGCGAACCTCTCCGGGTGCCCCGGGTCCAGAGGTATCTTCTTCGTCTCTTTTGCAGGCTGGAAGGAGCCCTGCGCATCACAATCCTTGGGGTTGGGGGACAAGGCCGGCTGCTTGCCGGCCATGGCCACAACCCGTTCCAACATCTTCTTCTCTTCTGCCACCACGAGGGACTCGGCTAGCCGGCTACTGGCCATGGCGCACTCGATGGACTTCTTGTAGTCGCCGGCTACCGTGATGATCCCCTTCGAGTTCGGCATCTTCATTTTCAGGTAGGCGTAGTGGGGCACAGCCATGAACTTGGCCAAAGCAGGTCGGCCAAGCAATGCATGATAGGGGCTCTCCAAATCCACTACCTCGAACCATATTGCTTCCCGGCGAAAATGATCTTTGTCTCCGAAGAGAACATCCATTTGAATCTTGCCGATTGGAGAGCAAGACAGGCCGGGTACGATACCATGGAAGACGGTGCGGCTCGGCATGAGCTGCTTTGCTTTGATGTTCAGCTTCTCCATGGTATCGCGGTACAGTATGTTGATACTGCTTCCGCTGTCTATCAGGACACGGGAAAATCTGGCAGCTCGCCTCTCCGTCGCGAGGGTGACATCCAAGACCATTGCGTAGGAGCCAGGCGAAGGCATCACCTCAGGGTGGTCGGCCTGGCTCCAGCTGATTGGCTTTTCTGACCAATGCATGAACTCGGGAGTGCTAGTGGCGACTGCATTCACTTCTTGGTGCTGCCGGCGTCGGCTGCGCTTGTCGTCGGCTTGACTTGTGAAGACGACGTAGGCGGCGTGCTCTTCGGGGAATTCGTCTTGGATGGCGCCGACTGCCGGTCGAGCCGCCGGCTGCTGAGGGGCTGGAGGCGGCGGGCCGAGAGGCGGAGGCGGCAGCATTCCCTCGCCCTTGGTGATGCGGGTGAGCCAGTGGCATTTCCGAGTTGTGTGGTTGGACGGCTTCGTGCCGCTGTGGAACTTGCAGGGGGCATCGAGTGCTTGTTCGTAGGAGAAAGACGGCTGCCAAGCCGGCCTTCCACCCTTCTTCTTGGGAGCGGGCCGTTCTTCAGGCTGCTCGTCTTCAACTGTGGCCACCTGCCGACTGGAGGAAGTCGGCATGGGGCCCTTGCGCTTGTGGTCATTCTGGTAGGGGCGCCGATTAGGGTCGCCAGCCGGCGTCTTGGGAGCCGGAGCAATCACCTTCCCAAAGGTGTCTACTCTTAGCTCGGTCTTCATCGAGGAGTCAGCTGTGGCGTACTTGTCAGTGATGACTACTAACTCGTCGAGGGTAGCCGGCTCGTCGCAGAGGAGTCGGTGCTTGAGGAGGGTGCCCTCTCGGCACCCGGCGGTGAAGTACTCGATGGCCTGGACCTCGTGCACCCGCTCGCAGGAGTTGCGGAGCTCGGCCCATCGCGTGAGGTAGTCGCGGGTCGACTCGTTGGGCCCTTGGACACAGAGGGAGAGCTGGCGAGGCTTGGGAGGCCGCTTGTAGGTGCTGGTGAAGTTGCGGACGAAAACTTCGGTGAAGTCCAGCCAACTGTTGACGCTGTAGGGCTTGACGCTGTTGAGCCACGTGCGCGCCGTGCCTTGCAGCATGAGGGGGACGTACTTCACGGCGACGCGCCGATTGCCGTTGGCTATGCTGACGGCCGTGGAGTAGTCGATGAGCCAATCTTCCGGCTTCACCGAGCCGTTGTACTTGGGCGTGTCTCTGGGGAGCGAGAACCCTTTGGGGAAGGGCTCGTCGCGGATGCGGGGGCCAAAGCATGGCGGGCCGACATCGTCTTCTTCTTCTAGCGCCAAGGATCGAGCAAGGCGGTCGATCCTGTGGCGGGCGTCGTTCTCGCCGACTCCTTCTCGGCAGCCAAGTCGGTCGCCAAGAGTCGGGTGTGTGATAGGCGGCGGAGTGAGGCATCTTTCTCTTCGAGGCGGGGGAGGAGGCAGATTTCCTTGGTGCTCTACAGCTCGAGGGCGGCCATCCGCGTCGCGCTCGATGGTGATGCGAGTCCGGCTGCGGCTGGCAGCCGGCTCCTTGTCTTTCTTCTGGCGTGCGCCGCTCGCAGTCGGCGAGCGGGACGTCGCGGCGTGCTCCCGGCGCGAGGGATGACTATCAGCACGGGCGCCGGCTTCGTGCCGTTCTGTAGCCGCGTCGAGTAGCTGTTGGATCCGTCTCGTCATGTAGGGGAGCTCATCGGCTCCCATCCCATTGAGTTCTTCTGCAGCCGCCTGAGCGGCTCGCAGATTTTTGAGCGGGGTGGCGTAGACGGGGCGATCTGTGCCCATCATGCTGGCGACGGCTGCGCCGCGCTTCTGGACGAAGCCGGCTCGGCTCGGGCCGCTAGGCGGCGGCGTGCCGAAGGCGGCGCGGTCGACTTCGCGCTGGTGGGCCTCGGTGAGGCCTCTCATCGAGGCTATCTTCTGGCCCTCCGCGATGAGGGCAAGGCGGCGTGCCTCCAGGGTCTCGGCGTCGGCGTCGGCCGGGATGGGGACGGAGAGGTCGTGCATCGCCACTTGTTGAGCGTCACGGGCATTCTCGCCCGAGTTCGAGACGTGGCTGATGACCAGCACTTCGGTGACAGTGCTGCTGCCGCTGTCAGCTCGAGGAGGGGGTCGTCGAAGACCACCACGTCGGAGGGGTAGGCGTCGAGCGACGCGGTGTCGGAGTCCATGAGCATCGGGTCGGTGGAGCCGACTGACTCCATGTCCGCAGCAGGCTCGCTGGAGACGTGAAGTTGGTCGAAGAGGCTGACGAGGCGGCTCTCGGGGTAGTCGGTGCCTGCGTCGGACACAGGCTCGTCGGAGATGTGGGTCTCGCCGAGCAGATCGGCGAGGCGGCTCGCTGCGCAGGCGTCGTCGACGCCTTGCAGCGCGTCGAGGCAAACGCCATCGGGCGCAGCAGGCTGGCTGTGCTCGCGGGGGAGGAAGAGGGTTCCCGTCCAGAACAGGTCTCCGGACGACGGTGCACCTGGCCCCACGGTGGGCGCCAAATGTCGGGTGGTTGGTGCGATATATGCCAAGGGATGGCTTATCATTGTGGGAGCCAATAAAACGTCGTCGGTGCCTGGAAACGGGATGAGGCGAAGACATGCACGCCGGCGGATCTTACCCAGGTTCGGGGCTCTCCGGGGAGATGACACCTCTAGTCCTGCGCTGCGGGGTCTCCGCATGATCACAAGATCGATGAAAGGTAGCTACAATCGCTCCTAGAGCTGTTGAGATCAAGGGAGAAGAAGAACAAGGCTAGCTCTTGCTTCTCTCTATCTATGGTGTGTGTGTGCGCTATGCTTAGAAGCGAACTATGCTCAGAGGCCAACCCTTTGCATGGGTGCTCCGGGAGGTTTATATAGGCCTATCCCCCGGGGGTACAATGGTAACCCGACTGGGACCTGGTCCCAGCCGTCAGTGTCTACGCTTGCCGGCTTCTCCGCCGGAAATTGGGTCCCGCCGGCTGGTGGGTCCCGCCGGCTGCCGGCTCCTTGGTCGACAGGCCAGCCCCACCGCCTAGGGCCTTGTCAGCGGCTGCTTACTGTAGCCTCGCCTCTGATGACGAGGGCTTTGTCGAGGTAAGCGTGGCTACAGTGGGCCGCCTCGGGGGCTCTCACTGTAGCCTTACCTCGTCTTGTCTCCTTAATGGGGCTCCTGCTTCGAGGAAGGGAGTAGCCGGCTTCTGGAGGCCAGCTACGCTCTTGGCCGACTGGGAAAGGCCGGGCCGCCTTCACGCTTTTCTCTGGCTGAAGGGGCCCACCGCCCGCGGGCCGTACGGGAGTCGGTCGTGGGTGACGTTGAGGCCAGCATGGCTACAGTGCCAAGCCGCACGGGAGACGGCCGTCCCGTACGGCCTCCTGTAGCCATGCCCACCTCGGGCTTTGGGGGTAGTGGGCCGCACTGTGGCCACACCCCGTCGTGTCGCCGTTATCTGGGAACAGCTTTGGTGGTTATGGTCTCGGCCGGCTCCTAGGAGTCGGCGTCCTTCTTGGCTGGCTTCTTGGAGTCGGCCACCCCGTAGTCGTCCTGGGGAGGAGTTGGTGAGGCTGGGTCGCCTTCCGGGAGTCGGCTTCAGAGGTAGCCGGCCGGGGAAGGCGGCCCAATGCTCGGAGTGCTTGTAGGCCCGAAGGCCTGATAATTTTTTCAGAAGAACCAGGGGCAGTCGGTTAGGCTACCCGTGGCCATTTACTCCGACAATGTGATAATGCATGGCGTTTGCAACTCACAGCTAAATGCCAAACAATCTAAACCATACTATACATCAAACAATCTCACATTTTATTTGAATTTGTGATAATGTGTGGCGTTTGCAGCTTACAACTAAATATCGAACAATCTAAACAATACTATATATCAAACATTCTCACATTTTATTTGAATTTGTGGTAATGTGTGGTGTTTGCAACTCACAGCTAAATACTTGTAGGCGTAGGGGGCGGGGCACCATACATAATGTGATAAACAAATTATACATATGAGACATGGTTTAGATTATGAAGATCTAGCTAGAGCTAGAAATGTAATGTGATTTGAAATCAAAATAAAGTGGATTCAAAAAATCTAGTTCGAGTTCATATAGTACACATAGTTCATATGTAACTCGAGACTAATCATGTGGTGTGCTGTGAAGATAATACACAAACGATGGTTAACTTGACAATAATGCTGATTGTAGATCTTATTAAAACAGAGAAACGGATTCAAATGCTTTGACTTCACAACAATCATTACTGTAGATCTTATTCAAATAGAGAAACGAATTCAAATTTAGTTCATATTGAAGCGGTAGTATATACGTTTGGAATGCACTAAAACGTTCATTTGAGTAGTAGGTTGCATGCATTATACACATAGCGAAATATTTTAATTGAACATAACATGAATTCAAAGTTTTGAATGACATTTGTAGTGCGCATTGATTTGGTACAGTACACGTTAGGCTTGTCCGGAAATTTCAACCCGCGCCTTGTTAGCCCGAAATATTTAAGATATATCTTTCTCTCGTTGTGCTCCGACAACTCCCTTCATCTCAACCCGCGCCTGGCTATTCCGAAATTACAACGCGTGCGAAAACTCTCACCTCCTGTGAAATCCCGACACGCGAAATGCCCGTGCTACCCCTGAACCGAAAGAACCGCCTCAAATCGGTGGGGGTACTTTCGTAACTTACCCCACATTTCGGACAAGCGCGTCTCTAAGCCATGGTACCCCACTGCCATCCCATCCGCCCACCCATTCATACACCGAGGCCGCGAAAACCCGCGACGAAACCCCACACCCTGCTCCGTCCGCCACCCAGCCGGAGCCTCTTCCCCGACTACGTCGTCCACAGCAACACCTCGACGTCCCTCATCCACCGCACCGAATGAGGATCCGTCGTCGATCTCATCGTCCCGCCGGTTAAGCCACCCCGTCCTCCACCTCCAAGGAGCTGCACCGACGTTCCCCTCGTCTTTCGCGCCACCTCCATACCCACACCGCCGTCTTCACCTGCACCACCGGAAGAGCATCATCATCACCGTTTCCTCAGATGAAGCTGCGGCCTAATCGGCGCCACCAAAGAGGTTGTACACTAATCGCCGCATTTTCTTCTTGATTCGATCTCACGGTGCTGCCGGCGCTCGGTCCCGAGCCGACACGGCGCAGCTCCATCCACGGCAGCGTCGTCGGCCACTTCCTCCACGGCGTCGCTCCCTCGGCGGCGACGTCCACATCAGTAGGAGCTGCTGCTGCTTTAGCTCTCGCTCGCGCTGCTGCTCTGCTCTTGCACCCGGTCCCCTGCCTGCTATTGCTCTTGCTCGCGCTGCTGCTCTCGCTCTTGCTCTTGCTTGCGATGCTGCTCCGATTTAGCTACACTTCAGTCGACTGAATCGACTTTTGGGTCGGTCGATTTTCAGGGGGTGGGGGGGCCTCGCCGGGGTGAAGG
>NC_057814.1:62553528-62568276 GCF_018294505.1 Triticum aestivum | reverse complement strand
AGGATGGGGGCGGTGTCGCCGGCGATGGCGAGGCGTTGGCGGGGTGGTGGCGTGGGGATCGCCGGAGAAAAAGCTCGGCACGGGGGGGCCTAGAGGGATGGCCGGGGCGGCGGCGGACCGGCAATGGGGAGTGTTTTCGGGGCGGGCGGGGCGGCGCACCGCCGGCCGCGGGCGTCGGGGGGCTGCTGTTTGGCCAGTGGTGGCTGGCGGCTCAGGGGGGTGGAGGTTGAAGATGAATTGCAGGCCCTTAATTTCGTATCCAACGGCTGCAAAATCGACTGACCAGAGATGAAAAAGTCAGTCGACCGACGTGTAGCCTCACCTTGCTAGTGCGTTCAGTTTCGACAGCAAAATTCAGTTTCGACAGCAAAATTCAGTTTCGACAGTTAAGTTCAGTTTCGACAGTTAAGTTCAGTTTCGACAATTAAGTTTAGAGATGAGCGGCTGATGTATTTTACATCTAGCACTTTCTGGTTATGTATTTTACGTCATCTATTGGAGATGCTATTAGAATTCCACTCAGGTTAACGTTGTTCGTTGTCTCTCTTGTCCTGCTTCAGCCTCGGCGTCGTACAACTCACCGGAGCTGCTCCAACGACGAAACCCTCCATCACAGCGGAGCAGTACCTCGGGCTCCATCTCCAGACGCCTAAGATCTTCTTCCGCTCCTCCGACAGCAAAGTCAGCCGGAGCATCCTCACCGACCAACCCAATCACGCTGAGATCGACATGGCTTTGCCAAAGAGGTTGTACACTTGTTGCATCTCTTTTTTACTCTACATGTTATATATATTGTCCACTGAGCACACGGATTTGTTCCTTTTGTGTCTCCTTGAAAGAAAAAACGTAGGAATTTTAATTTTCACTTGTCCACCTCTTCAAATTCCTATTCATGAAGCACAAGACTAAGAGATAGTAGCATAATAGCATTATAACCGTACATTTTCTTGTGGTTTGACTTAATCTCACCATGCTTCTTTGCATCCTGTGATCTTCCAATTGTTGTGAATCAAACACCCAGATTGGCAGAAATCCTATGTTTTTAAATTCTCTGTTTTGCACGTGCATTCCTATCCTATTCCTGTCTATTTCCTATCCCTGCATTGTTGGAATCCTCCAATTCAAATGAGCCCTTATAGAATTACTTCTCTTACAGATAGTTGTCAAAGAAAACCTTGCGTGGTTTGTCCCGCTCCTACTGCGCCGTCGTCCACCCCAGCTCAGCTGCTCCAACGACAGAAGGGTCTAGCACAGCAGGGATCCGGCCTCCAGACTATCTTTCGCCGCCTCAGATCTTCTTCCCCGCCACTGGCAGCCATGACAACTACATTACCATCATCAACCGAGCAGATGACCTCGAGGACTACACGGGTCCGCAAGAGAGGTCGCACTCTTTCGTGTCTGCTTACGTTATGCATCGCTTAATATTACATGCTACTTCATCGTCCTGTTCACCGATTAGACTCTGAGTCGGCTCCAAACTAATGGTCAAACTTGAGTTTTTAAATGGTTGTGGGGTACATATCGGGGCCGCTATCAATACTATCTATCTACTATCTGATTAATCTCCGGTGTCTACTATGAGTTTCATGTTGGGTGGGAAACAAACAGTAAAGAAGCCATTATCTGTATTTTTTAACTGAAGCCATTATATGCCTGCTATTATTGGTTTTGGGTCTATCCACAGGTTGCTACCATCACTCTGGATTTCTGCATGCACTCCTTACATAATCTCACTATGTTTTATTCCTATGCATGACAGTTATTGTAAACAATGGAACTGAACATGTAGAGCAAAAGAGACGAGCCTTGCGTGGCAATAAAATTTCATGCAGACGTCGCTCCATGGTAGGCGCAAAGGCAGCCCCCCTCCACGCATTTCGGATTGTAATCGAGAGGAATATATCTGTTCTGACGGGGATTCAGAAGGAGAAGACAACTCCTATTTACCCCCTGAGGTCTTCGCTCTAACTTGGCATGCTGATGTTGGTTATATCATGCATATGGTGTCTTGCATTGCTTACTTTATACATCAAATATGTCATCTGCTTAGTTTAGACATCCTTTGTGCGAATGCCATCTGTTTAGTTTCTTCATCGTTTATGTGAATTATGCAACGCCATCTTGTTTAGCCAGGCATCATATATGTGAATTTTGCAATGCCATCCTTCTTAGCCAATCATCTTATATGTAAATTATATCAGGCCATCCTTTTTTTCGTTACATATTACATTTGTCAAGAATGTTAGTACATTCAACTGCTCTTCGTGTGCATCAGCCATTTGACACGGTGATGGCAAATTCTGGAGTGAAAACAAGGTCTTCAGAGCAGACTATGCTATCTGACGAAGGGCATATCTCGCTGGTTACGGATAGCTCCTCAGAGGAGGATTCAGAGATAGATGACCAGTCCTATCCCCCCCCCCCCGAGGTGTATGCTCTAACTTGGTAGGGTTATGTTGCTCATATCGTGCGTATGGTGTCTCGCATTGCTATGTCATTTGATTAGTTTAGACATGCTTTGTGTGAATGTCACCTGTTCAGTGTCTAATTACCATATATGTGAATTATGCATTGCCATCTTGTTGCAAGACATTATATATGTGAATTATACAATGCTATCTTGTTGCAAAGGCATTATATATGTGAATTATGCAATACCATGCTGTTTAGCCAATCATCATGTATGTGAATTATATCATGCTATCATTTTTTTGTATTATGTGTTGCATTTGTCGACAACGTTTGTATATTCAACAACTCTTCCTGTGCATCAGCCATTTGAAGCGGTGATGGAAGTATCTGGAGTGAAAACAAGGTATTCAGAGCAGACAATGCTACCTGCTGAAGTAGACATCTTGCTGGTTACAGAGAGCTCCTCAGAGGAGGATTCAGAGACTGATGACCAGTCCTATTTCCCCCCTGAGGTCTATGCTCAAACTTGGCAGGGTTATATTACCCATGTCATGCATGTTGTCTTGCATTGCTTAGTTTCTAAATCATATATGGATTGCCATCTGCTTACTTGCTTACTATATAAATCATATATTTGAATTATATCATGCCATCATGTTTGCATAGTACATACACATCATCTATCTGAATTATGGCATGGCAACCCATTTAATAAAGACATCATATAGTTATATCATCTCATCCTGTTTAGTGTTTACAGTCATCATATTTTGAATTATGGCATTCTATCCGTGAATGTATGTGAATTATGGCATGCCAACCTATTTAATAAACAAATTATATAGTTATGTCATGTCATCCTGTTTACATAGTCTCATATTTTGAACTATGTCTTTCCATCTTTTTTAGTTAGCCATCATAATGTGAAATTGTGTCATGCTATCCTGTTTAGTTAGCCATCATATATGTGAAATTGTGTCATGCTATCCTGTTTGGTTAGACAACATAAATATGAATTATTTCATGCCCTCTTTTATTCCCCACTATCCATTGCACCTGTCTATCATACAATGTCTATACTTTCAATTACTTTTCTTGTTTATCAGCCATTTGAATTGGAGAGTGTGATGGCAGTATCTAAGGGAGTAACAACACGGTCTTCAGAAAACATAGTGCTACCAGTTGATGCAGATAGAACCACGGTTGTACTTTCCCAAGGACCTGATCCACCACACATAACCCAGACTCTCGCAGATTGTACCCCTACCCAGTTGGACAGAGAACCAGCTACACCCCTTCTAACCCCAACCCTGGCAGATAGTAACCCAGTTCCAGTTGACACAGCACCGTCTCCACCACAGAGCACCCAAACACGAGCAGTTAGTAAGGGAACTGCAGTGCCCAAAGCACGAGGACCACCACTCCGAATCCCAACTCAACGCTTAAAGGAGAAGAAGATTTGTTCTCAGGTCAGGTTCTGTAGCTATGGTTCATACTCCTTTGCTCTTGCATTACTGTATTTACTCATACCAACTATTTTCAATTTTGAAGGATGGAATTGAAACTCCAATGGCGCAACAGGTATATTTTAAACCTGTTTCTTTAACTGGTTTGCTGTTGTAACCTGCTCTATTTTGATTTCAGTTTCAATTGAATAAACAGTTATGTTCTCATGTCATGCACATTACAAGTGTTGTTATTGCTCTATAGTTACCCACACTTATATTCTGTCTATTCTGCTTTGTCTTGAACAAATATTATTTGAACTGTGTCTCTATTTTGATTTGGCAACAAAAACTAGAATGATATAGACCATAAAGTGACCATGGTACATAGATATATGTTTGTTTCATGCTGTTATCCTGTCCACTTTACTACTGAACTCATTTACCAAAATGAGTTTCATATACAACATGGTAAACATGTGATGTGTCTGCTTGTTTCTCTTTTAGAATGCGGACAAAATATTGGAGAACAGTACCGCGTTATCCAATGGTAAAGGAAGTAATGCAGATAAGGTTCAAGATAGTGAGACATCCCTGTTGGTCTCCAAGAAAGCTGATAAAAACTATCTTGACGACAGTGAGGGAACCCAAAAGTCCTGTCTTGATGTAGTGTTCGAGTTACTGGCCACTACTACCGGCACAAGCTCTTCGAACTCGCTGCCTGAATCAGTTCGTCTTCTTGAGTCTCAACTTCAAGTTGAAAGACATCGATCAGATGTGCTGGAACAGGAAGCTGAAGGACTGAGGAAGTCCCTGCAGAATTGAGATGCATATTTTCTGGTGCAACAGCAAGCGCTGGAGGATTTAAGCGCCAAACAAGAGAAAGTTAATAAGCTTGCTAAGCATCTTGCCAGCATTATGGGTACCTAGGATATTGTTTCTTGAGATCTTCTGAAGTGGTTTCAGTTCTGGATTTGTTTTGCTGCGGCGTTTATTTGCGCTGGTCGCCAACTTTGACAACCAGTGTATATGATATGCTGCTTTGTTCCCTATATTTGCACTGGTGGCGAACTTTGATGCCCAGTGGATGTAATATGTGTAATAGCCGTGATAGCCTAGCGTTAGTTGCTTGCTTATTTATTTCCTTTTTGTCTTGTTTATTTGTTTGCTTGTAGTCATTGCAGTTCTTTTCCGCGGTTAGCTAGTGGCTGCAATAACCTATTTTTTAAAACTAGGCCACAATAACCATGGGCTAATATTTACTGTAGTGACACTGGGCCTCCTACTGGTCGTAGAAACAGTGGGCCTTCTATGGGCCGTAGAAACAATGGGCCTTCTACGGGCCGTAGAAACAATGGGCCTTCTGCGGGCCGTATCATCAATGGGCCTTATATGGGTCGTATGATCGATTGGCCAAACATGGGCCAAACAGACTGCATTATGGCCGTAAACGGGCTAGAGTTGGAATCGTCCGTTCATGGGCCGACCATAACGGGCCATCGTTAATAGGCCGTATTTGATGATGCTATGAAAATGGCCCAACGTATTAACGGACCACAAACGGGCCGACTGTAACCACGGGCTGAATTTCGCCCACAAGCAGAAAATGACAGTAACGGGCCATAAGTAAACGAATGCTGGAAATGATCCCAAGAATAAATGGGCTCTGAGAAGGCCGAAAGATAACATGGGCTGGAAACGGCCCAACGGAATAACGGGTCGTTAATGGGTATAAAGTGATACACTGTTCATTACGGGCCAGTTTCACCACGGGCCGTTAATGGGTGTAAAGTGATACACTGTTCATTACGGGCTAGTTTCACCACGGGCCGTTAATAGGCCAAGAGTTACATAGGGCCTCATATGGGCCGAAAGACGTCATGGGCCATACATGCACCAGAAGTGAAAACGGGCTGGAATCATATTGGATGGCCCAGATGACGCTACTGGGCCTAATTCGGATAGGGCGTAACGGGCCTTGGGTTAGCGGGTTGTAAATGGGCTATATGCGAATAGGTCGTTAACAGGCTTTCCATGGGCCGGGCCGCCACCTTTTGACCAATGATGGATGACATCTGTCCCAACGATGAGCCGACACGTGTTTCCTCCAGCCAATGATGATTTTACACGTGGAAAATCCCCATTGGTCGGGGCTGTTAACGGGTTATCGGATCCAAAACCCGACCCGATAGCTTAACAGTGTTCCGTTATGGTGGATGCCACGTGTCGGTCACCCTTGATGAAAGCACTTCTGTGACGCGCGATTTATCGTCATGGAAGTGGACACTTCCGTGATGATAATTTTGGCAATGTCATGGAACACTTCTACGATAGCACAGGTATGACTATCTTGATTCTGTCATAAATTTGTCATGGATGTACATGCATGACAGAAAACGCGACCTACTGTGACAAACACGTATCATCACAGAAGTGTATTTTTTGTAGTGAGTAGTCTAATCACCCCCGTCTAGACATACTTTCGATCCTATAGCTTCTCGTTGCTCCCACTGAGGAACATCTTAAGTACCTCGTCCAAATGCATTTCCCTTGGGAGAAGGCTACCAACAGTACTGTAGAGTATGAAGGGCTCCTTGCTGGGCTCAGGATTGCAACAAAACTGGGAATCAAGAAGTTGATCATCCGCGGAGACTCGCAACTCATGGTGAGACAAGTAAACAAGGATTACCAAAGCCCATTGATGGAGGCATACGTTGAGGAAGTGAGGAAGTTGGAGGAGCGCTTTGTTGGATTGCAAACAGAGCACATACCCCATGCGGAAAACAACATTGCTGATCATCTGTCAAAGTGCGCTGCGCAAAAACTCCCTGCGGAACTAGGGACTTTTTTTTCCATCTGACACAGCCCTTCGTGTCCCCGGCAACTATGGCTAGACAGAGGAGGAAACTGGACCCCGGCAAGTCTCTCTCGGAAGAGCCTCCCGAGGACCCCGACAGAGAGCTTGGCGGGAACGACTCCCCTTCGATCGGCAACCTGCACCCTCCCGCTAAACTACCAACTTCTGCGGTTGAGGAGTGCGCTCCCGTGGATGAGGAGGTGCCGCTGGTCCTCGTTGCCGAGCCTCAGGCTCCAACTTGGGCGCGGTACATCATCTGTTTCCTCCAAATAGGAGAACTTCCCGAAGAGCAAGAAGAAGCTGAAAGAGTAGCCTGGAGGGCCAGTATGTATCAGTTTGTTGATGACACGCTATACAGAAGAAGGCCCAACGGTGTGAAATTGAAGTGCATTCTCTGGGAAGAAGGAAAGGAACTGTTGGAAGAGATACACAAGGGTATGTGCGGCTCACACATTGGATCGAGGGCCCTGGTTGGAAAAGCCTTCCGGCAAGGATTCTACTGGCCCACGGCCCTCCAAGATGCAATTGAGCTAGTCACCAAATGTTAAGCCTGCCAGTTCCACTCCAAGAATATCCATCAGCCTGCCCAAGCTCTCCACACGATCCCTTTATCATGGCCCATCTCGGTCTGGAGGCTTGACATCATGGGCCCCTTCCCCCGTGCTACCGGGGGCTTTGAGTTCTTGTTCGTCGCTATCGACAAGTTCACAAAGTGGCCAGAGGTAGAGCCCGTGAGAAAGGTGATAGCACAGTCAGCTATCAAGTTCCTGAAAGGATTGGTGTGCCGCTTCGGGGTCCCTGCCCGAATCATCACCGACAATGGCACCCAATTCACGAGCCGCGCCTTCATATAATACGTTCATGCCCTCGGAAGCAAGATCTCATTTGCCTCTGTCGCCCATCCCAGGAGCAATGGGCAAGCTGAGAGGGCGAACCCTGAAGTGCTGCGAGGACTCAAGACAATAACATTCGATAAGCTGAAGAAGTGCGGCAGGTGATGGATCGACGAGCTATCAGTGGTTTTTTGGTCCCCCGTATGACACCAAATCGAGCTACCGGGCAGACTCCCTTCTCCCTAGTCTATGGGTCAAAAGCAGTTATCCCCACGGAACTCATATACGAATCACCTCGAGTGCTTGCCTACGATGAAGTAGTGCAAGAATAGCACCAGCATGAAGATGATGTGCTACTTGAGGAGAACCGTCTCCGGGCTGCTACGCGTGCTGCACGGTACAAGCAAGCCCTGCATCGCTATCACAGCCGCAGGGTTCATGCCCAGAGTTTTGAGGACCGACCTTGTCCTTAGGCGCGTTCAGTCCGCCAAGGGTACAAACAAGTTGACGCCGAAGTGGGAAGGCCCTTACCTGGTATTACGAGTCACCAGACCTGGTGTGACACCCTGGATTTTGGCCCTTTCTTTTTCTTTTGATTTTCTGAGGATTTTGCTTGAGATTTCTTTTTTTGTGGCCATGTGGTCTGAAAACTTGGGAAGATCGCCTCTTCTCAGTTTCCAAAGTGGCTTGTCATCCTCAGAAACATCTCAAGACCATTATATTAGCCCAATCCCAATATTCTTTTTATTGGGAATATTCATTTTTCTATTAAAGAAATAACCCTATTTGCCCTAGGTTGTGAAGCAACCTATATTTCTGTCACTCTCAAAATTCCCAAATAATTCTCATGAATTTTTTGGACCTTATATGCCCCAAATATGTCCAAACTTTCCTTTCCTAGCCCAAAAATAATTCATCAATATTCATTCTTCTATTATGTCCAGTGTGGCTTGTTGTGAAGGAAGTGCCACCTATCTTTTCTTGATTGCTCCCAAACTTTTTGGGCATCATATCTCATCCAAATAATTGCCTCATGCCAAAATTCAGCTCCATTTGCCTAGCCAATCTTCCTCAGCAATTTTCCAAAGTTCCTGTCAGATGGAAGCCTTGTTGAAGGAAGTACCAGCTAGGAGTACCCAAATGAGCTGTAATTTTGCAAGCTCCTTCATGTTCTCATATCATGACTCTCCACAAATTTTCAGCTCTATCTAATGATCTATGTGAGCAAACTATCAAATCTTTGCTTCTGGTCATATTTTTAGTTAGTGAAGCAAGTATATTTTATATTGCTTCATTATTGCTAAAAATTTACCAGGACCTTCTCCTATCCATATAACTCATCTCTACCAAATTTGGGCACATTTCATTTAGCCATTCTCCCTCAAGAATTTTCCTAAGATTCTGTCTAGAGGGATGCTTGGTGAAGCAAGTACTATTTTGGCAAGACCAAATGGTATGAAATTTCTATAGCATCCTTATATGCCCAAATGATCATACTTTGCCAAGTTCCATCCCAATCCAACACTCCTACTGAGTGCTATTTCATGATCTTGATTCTAGACCAGATTGTGAAGTTGTTAAGCAACCACATTAAATCTTGGTCCCAATCCTCTAAAAATTAGTAGGATCATAGTCCTTCCTTTCCTAAGTATCTCTCACATCTCTTTGTCTCTAATGGTCGTGTATTTTTCACCTACCATCTGTTCCAAGTTTAGTACAGCAAACTTCAGGTGATCACTCCCATCTAACCACAGTACCCCTGATCGAGCCATAACCTCATAAATGATCTATCTTGGAAGGACTATCAGCTAGACAACGTTTTGGGTGCCAGAGAGTACTGTATGCCCCGGTTCACGCGGTGACCGCGCTGTTGGCGTGACGGTGCACGCGCTCTGCATCGTTTGGGCGCGTCCAGGATGTCTTCTAGCTTCGGCCCCTCCCCCTCTCGTCGTTCTTTCGCGTCGATGCATCTCTAGGAGGTTCCCCTCGTCATCGCTTTCATCCTGGACCCCTCTCCCCCTCCTGTCAATCCCTCCTCGGCGCTTGCTGCCGCACGCCCACGGGAGAACAGTGGCCGTTCGGCTCTGTTCACGCATCGGCTTCTTCCTCCCCGTGCCCCTTGGCCTTCTCCGCCCTGTGAGCCTGCCCTCTGCCCCCTCCCATCATCTGCCGTTGAGTGAGCTCGTCCGCCCAAGCGTATGCGGGCACGCTCGAGCTGTGGCCACGTCTCCGCGGTGACCCCCTCGCCGCTCGGCTATAAATAGCTCATTCCAGAGCACTCCAAGCACACCAGCAGCCTCACCACTTCTCTAGCAACCTCCCCGGCCTCTCCAACCGCCCCCAGAGCCCCTCCTCCACCTCCATTGACGCCTCAGAACCCGCCGGTTTCCTCCTAAATTGGAGCGAGCCGCGCCTCCTCCCTCCACTATACCTCCACCAGTAGAACCCCTCCACCCCGGTGAGCCCCTCCCATCTCTTCTTTTTGTGCCGGAGAAACCGTGGTCGCGACCCCAACTATTTCCGCCGCTGTCGCACGCGGCCACACCATGGCGCCACTGATGTAGTCCTCCTGGGCGCCCGTTCTGCTTCTGCACGCATGCGACCCCTTCTCCCAAACCCGCCGGTGCATCAAGTTCGGCTGGAGACGGCCTGAGTCACCGGGGGTCATCACCGGGGCGCGTGCTCCATCTCTACATCGCGGGGGAGAGCAAGGAAGGAGACGACCTCGTCCCCAGCCAGCCCGTGGACCCCGCGGCCCCACCTATCCGCCAGCAGTCGTTGACCCTGCCTTGCCACGTCACCTAAGTGGAATCGTACTTTTAGAAGTACCTTTGAGCAAGCGTATTCTTGCTCTGGTTTAGCCAGAAATACGTTTTCCCTATTCTGAAGACGTATTCGGTGAAAGTGCGTTTTCTGGTTTTCAGTCAAGCGCATGTTTGTAGGGTTTACTTTTACAGATTGGTCCCTGAACTTCATCTGGCTATATCTTTTCACCCGTAACTCCAAACAAGGTGATTCCAAAGCCCAATTCTTCGTCTCGTCGAGTCCGTCATGTTCATGTCATTTTCATAACGTTTGCACATAGGGGAATGACAATTTTGCCCTTGCCTGTAAACAGCCCCCTCCGGGAGAGAACTATTTCGGGCGAATCTTTTCATGATCCTTCTGCACTTCTTCCCGGTGACCTCTTCATTCCCAGGCAAGCCACAACAACCACTTGCATGAAAGCCTAGCAATAGTAATGGTTTTCAACTGGAATCTTTAATTTTTTTGTGCATGCTATTATTCCGTGAATGATTTATCCATGCTCGTGTTTGCATGCTTATGCTTGTGCTATGATCGTTTGCATCTAGTTGAATAGATGTTTACTTGCTTATGGTCTTGTTATACTCCAGTCAAATAATTATTTTGATGCTAATGATCATGTTATGCTCTTATGTGACTTGGTTATACTATTTTGTTCATGTCCATCATCATGTGATGCTCATCGGTATTACTGCTTTACTACTGTTGATATGTTGAGTGATTATGCTTTCCCATCCATGTTCATGTTATTATCATGGTCAGTTCATCATGTTATATTGTGTGACTCAGCATCATTTGCATTCAAGTTTAACCGGACTTTAATCGAACTTGAACACATGTTGGCTGAGTCATAGTGCCATCGAGACGAGCTGACTAGTGCAGCCACATTTGCCTTTATGGGAAGGCCCTAATGCGATCTATTGTCATGCCTCTCGCTGGTGCCTCCAACTAGGGAAGGTTAATTAGGTGCGCGTGCTACCTTGGCCAGGTAGGTGGCAGTAACCTTGTGCGCCCGTTGTTGTTGTACCCGGGTTGTCCCCTTTTGGGACTGTTTTGTTTTGCCACAACGATGGCCGTTGGATGTCACGAGGTGACGTCGGGGCCACCCATGACTTAGCCCAAAGGGGAGTTTGTCGGAGTGGCCGGGAGAGTGTCATGGTGATAGATCGGTTTTGTCGGAACGCCGTTGGTCCACCCGAATGGGAGCACGAGGCCTTGGGTTCCGTGGAGTGGGTACAGTGTGCTACCCTCTGTAGAGTGTGTTTAATCTATCGATAGATGTGCCTGTGGATAAGGGCCCAGTTCATAGTAGGTCACACTATGGGTCAACAGTAATAATAGTCTTAATTAATAACAACCCCGGTTCGATGATGGAAGAAGTTGATTCTATGATCGTGAGAGGATCACAGTGGTATCATGGATACCGAAGTTGGTGGATATTTCTAGTGTCATGTGATAATCCCGGGTAAAGATCAAGCTCCTTTTGTTCATGTGATCACTACGATATTGTTAATACCAAGCTTGGTTGGTCCTGAGATGATCGTGTGATGCCCAAGTTGGTAAGTTGATACACATGGTGGTTACGATATAACCTCCAATCAGCGTAAGTGAATCATGATAGTTCTTGCATACTGGATCCTTGTATCATCCTGTTCATATCATGAGTAGCATGCCATGTTCATTTCATATGGTTCTAGTTGTGTGATGTTCAACATGCTCATGTTCATGCCATGCCTATGTTGTTCTAGTGGTATCATGTGACGCCCCCGATTCAATCGTACACTAATCATGCACGCAAATGTGTACGATCAAGATCAGGGACTCACGGGACAATATCACAACACAACTCTAAAACATAAATAAGTCATACAAGCATCATAATACAAGCCAGGGGCCTCGAGGGCTCGAATACAAGTGCTCGATCATATACGAGTCAGCGGAAGCAACAATATCTGAGTACAGACATAAGTTAAACAAGTTTGCCTTAAGAAGGCTAGCACAAACTGGGATACAGATCGAAAGAGGCGCAGGCCTCCTGCCTGGGATCCTCCTAACTACTCTTGGTCGTCGTCAGCGGCCTGCACATAGTAGTAGGCACCTCCAGTGTAGTATGAGTCATCGTCGACGGTGGCGTCAGGCTCCTGGGCTCCAGCATCTGGTTGCGACAACCAGGTATAAGGGAAAGGGGGAAAAGAGGGAGAAAAGCAACCGTGAGTACTCATCCAAAGTACTCGCAAGCAAGGAGCTACACTACATATGCATGGGTATATGTGTAAAGGGCCATATCGGTGGACTGAACTGCAGAATGCCAGAATAAGAGGGGGATAGCTAATCCTGTCGAAGACTACGCTTCTGGCCTCCTCCATCTTGCAGCATGTAGAAGAGAGTAGATGGTAAATTCACCAAGTAGCATCGCATAGCATAATCCTACCCGGCGATCCCCTCCTCGTCACCCTGTTAGAGAGCAGTCACCGGGTTATATCTGGCACTTGGAAGGGTGTGTTTTATTAAGTATCGGGTTCTAGTTGTCATAAGGTCAAGGTACAACTCCGGGTCGTCCTTTTACCGAGGGACACGGCTATTCGAATAGACAAACTTCCCTGCAGGGGTGCACCACATAACCCAACACGCTCAATCCCATTTGGCCGGACACACTTTCCTGGGTCATGCCCGGCCTCGGAAGATCAACACGTCGCAGCCCTACCTAGGCACAACAAAGAGGTCAGCATGCCGGTCTAAATCCTATGGCGCAGGGGTCTGGGCCCATCGCCCATTGCACACCTGCACGTTGCGTACGCGGCCGGAAGCATAACTAGCCCCCTTAATACAAGAGCAGGCTTACGTTCCAATCCGGCGCGCGCCGCTCAGTCGATGACGTCACGAAGGCTTCGGCTGATACCACGACGTCGAGTGCCCATAAGTTTCCCACGTAGTTGGTTAGTGCGTATAGACCAAATGGCCAGACTCAGATCAAATACCAAGAACTCATTAAGCATGTTATTTATAAGTATCCGCGGACGCCGACCAGGGCCAGGCCCACCTTTCTCCTAGGTGGTCTCAACCCGCCCTGTCGCTCCGCCACAAAGTAACAGTCGGGGGCCGTTAGGAACCCAGGCCCACCTCTACCGGGATGGAGCCACCTGTCCTTTCAGCCCCCTCATCAGAATAACTTGCGGGTACTCAACGAGCTGACCCGACTTTAGTCACCACATGTGCAATGTATATAAAGTATATAGTATATACCCGTGATGACCTCCCTAGTGATCATGGCCCGATAGTATAGCATGGCAGACGGACAAGAATGTAGGGCCACTGATGGAACACTAGCATCCTATACTAAGCAGTAGGATAGCAGGTAAGGGTAACAACTGTAGCAACAAATGACAGGCTATGCATTAGAATAGGATTAACTGAAAGCAGTAACATGCTACACTACTCTAATGCAAGCAGTATAGAGAAGGAATAGGCGATATCTGGTGATCAAGGGGGGCTTGCCTGGAAGCTCAGCCGAGAAGGAGGGGTCGTCGTCGATGTAGTTGATCACAGGGGGTATCGGCAACGGTCTCGAAGCCTACCGGAAAGAAGTAACGGAGGAGGAACACAATAAATAACAGAGCAATCAAATATAACACAAAGCAAGACGCGGCAATTCGTTGTGCTAGGGGTGAGCTAACGCAGGGATAGGTGATACAGGCGAAGGGGGGAAACAGCCAGAAAGTATCCCCGGTGTTTCGCGTTTTCGGACAGATGAACCGGAGAGGGAGAGTTGAGTGTTCCATATGCTAGGGGTGTGTGGCGGACGAACGGGCTGTGTACCTGGATTCGTCTCGTCGTTCTGAGCAACTTTCATGTACAAAGTTTTTCCATCCGAGCTACGGTTTATTTTATATTAATTTTAAAAGATTTAATCATTTTTAGAATTTACTTAATTATTTAAATCAACATTATCCTGAACAGTGCATGCAGATGTCATCATGACATCAGCATGACGTCAGCAGTCAACAAGGCGTTGGCTGGGTCAAACTGACATGAGGGTCCCGCATGTCATTGACTAATTAAGTAACTAACAGTTAATTAGGTTAATTAGTGATTATATTAAGCTAATTTTGATTAATTAAGTTAACTAATTCTTTAATTAATTAATTATTTTTATTATTCTTATTTTTTAATTCTTTTTTATAAAAAAACGTTCTGGGCGTGGGGCCCATCTGTCATAGGCCCCAGGGGCTGGGGCCTTAGTGGATCGGGCGTGCGGGCGACGGGCGCCAGCCCGAATGGGCGCCCGCCCAGGCCAACAGGGAGAACGGCGTCGGCATCAGCCGGGCGCCAAAGCGGCACGGCGAGTGGGCGGCGGCCTGCGAGGGGGCCACGGCTGCGGCGAGGCCGGCAGCCA
>NC_057814.1:62545619-62552885 GCF_018294505.1 Triticum aestivum | reverse complement strand
CCGGCGAGGGAGCTCCGGGCGCCGGTGTCGGCGTCGACATGCAGGGGCGAGGGGATCGGGAATCCTCCCGATCCAGATCCAATCAAGGGGGAAGTGGGGGAGTGAGTGGGGCGACGGGGGAAAACGGCTAGGGTTTCGGGGGTTATGGGGTGTGGGGGGTGGCCGGCTGGGCTCTTGCCCAGTTGGGCTGGTGGCCTGCTGGGCCGAAGCCCGGGGGGTTGTTTCCCTCTTTTTTAGTCTTAGATTTAGTTTTTTTATTTTATTTTCTTTATTCCCTTTTCTGTTTTAATTCATTTTAAGTATTTAGACATTTTCTAAAAAGGTGTTTACTACACCATAATTACCTATGCAATATTTGACACAGTCCGAGCATTTTAGTTTTGATGTTTTGAAAACTTTCGTTGTTTGTCATATTTGGAATTTGATTTTTGGACCAGTTTTGAACTAACGAAAGATTAGCAACAGTAACGGAGGTGACGTGGCATCATTAGCAGAGGATTACTCTAGCTTAATTATCCGGGCGTCACAATTCTCCTCCACTACAAGAAATCTCGTCCCGAGATTTAAGAGGGAGAGTAAGGTGGAAGATCTGGTTACGAAACTCTAACGAATCTACACGGTCTTGGCTGCCCTTTCGAAGAGGTTGATCCCTTTCCTTGATGTCTTCATTTCTCTACTTCAAGGCACCATGATCAAGTCATCATCCTTTCTTCAGGATCTCCATCGTCCTACAAACGCGACCAAGGGGAAAACTCCAGAAGGATGCATCTCCACAAAGCTGGGCATCTGACGATGAACTCAATGGGAAATACACAAAGTACCCCACGAGTTGTATTTCAGTGAATTCGTAGAGTGCAACATACGATGGTACCAAAGTTTCAAACGGGTAGGCAATCATTCGATGACTAGACAGAAGCTGGAGTGGGGGTTTGAACAACGAATAACATGGTGTTTGATTCCAGGATGAATAATGGTATAGATTTTAGCTCGTGAATCACATACGAAGCCAGGTGCACAGGATACATTAGAATCCGGGTTGTAAAGAAGAGTCAGGTTTTGATCTAGTGGACCTATGGGTTATGGGCCCACGATGTGGGTTGAAAGTAAGAAGGGTGGTGACATCTTGCACAGTCATGATAGCAAGGCATGTCAGAGAGTAGCATGTCAGTTATGTCGGCAACAACATCGATACCAAGGGCGAGGGACAAAGAGAACCATCTTCCTGCTCGTTGAACGAGGCGGACCAATAGGCAAAGTTCTCGTCCTTCGGTGGTTACCAGAATGTCATCAACAATAGTAACAGGGTCTTTCTGACAGAATTGTACACTGAGGTGTTTACAAAAGCAGGAGAATATTACTGCTTAGATCATATAGATCACAAGAAAGGTTAAACCAAACAATGGAAAGGAAAATATGATTACTAGGTTTAAGCAGAACAATGGAAAGGAAAATGTGTTTAAACACATATTTCAAGGGTATATCCTTCCCAAGGACAAGCTGAGCATGATATCCATGACAGGATATAATGTAGAAAACTCTTTAGGTAAGGGGAGAGAAATTTCATGACATTACCCATACAACGGTGTTTGGATAATTGAGCAAGAAAACATTTATCATTGGGCTTCAAATGTTCTTGTCGAAAATCGGACTACCACAGACATGCTTCGAGATAGCATTGACATGGTCATTGGGTAAAGATCAGACTTTGGATTCACCAAGGATCCATCAGGAACAACTTATAGAATAAGTCTTACAATTTCCTCATGGAAGAATGGCTAACCTTGATAAAAGGACACATATACTATAACAATATGTCCTCTGGCCAGGGGTGCTAAGCAAAGACATCACCTTACTGGGTCATATAAAGACCAATGCTAAAACTCTTGGAAATATGTTACAACCAACATATCTGACTGAGATTCAGATCTGATTGGTGTCAGGATAACTCAGACTCAGGATGCCTGAGAAGAAAGGTGCAACACAAATTGTCAAGATGACATTTTAAGATACTCGGGAATTGAACTATGGAAGCAAGTTTCAAAACAAGAGTTCATCATTAAATCCAGGAGAGGTGAGGAGGTGGCTGATTGACTCAGCGACAATTCATTGAGATTTTCCAAAGATGGATGTCCACACTTATGTCAACAAGGAGATACCATTTGCCAGATCAAATGATGTAACGAGGTATGTTCGAGGAAAACATACACAGTTAAACATTGATTGAAAGGTGCACCCGAAATATGGGCTTAGGTAGCATGATCAATTGCTTAGAATGGTGATTCAATAACCAATACACAAAGAATGAAACATCGACCATTAACTTCAAAGCAATAGGGTTCCTAGAAGTGAACGGATATGGCAAGGAGTGAATGGATATGGCAAGAAGTATCACATGTATCAAGAATTCTTAAGAGGTGGTGAAATTCTCACGACATTCTTGACATAAAAGATGGTAATACTCCAAGGTAAAGAACAAATGCTGGATAGCAAGGAACTCAAGGTATAACACAGAACACGAACAAGTTTGTGTTGAACGGAAGGCAATAAAGTGGTCGATGATTAACACAAAACATCAAGGGCAAGGATGGTATTTCTCAACATGGATTCAATCGATATCCTTGAAGAGCTCGGAATGTTGATGATGATCATGACACATTTGTCGAGAGGTTTCATGAAGATATAATCGCTCATCGACAACATCAAGCAAAAGAAAGGATGGAGCGAAAAGTTATTGACACCATGGATATGACACAAACTCGGAATCAAGCTAGTTGTTCAAGGCGAAATGATATGATGAGGAAAATCAACGTAAGCTTAGCTCATCGTCGAAAATTGTGCTCCGAGAAGAAGGACCAGGTAGCACAGTAAAAGTTTGCACGATAATGACATAGACGATAAGGCTAGGAATGACTTGAAGGATTATTAAGCTCGTAAGCAACGTAAATTACTTAGAGTTATTGAATCGGAGTGCGGAATCGATTCACTTATCGGTGTTCTCGAGTGACTAATAACTCAGAACCTGGGGGAATCTGAAATCGGTGAGAAGCAATACTAGATGAAGACTCGCAGGAAGCAGCATAGTTCTCGAGATACCAGTGGGTAATACTCAAGGAAGATCAAAATAAAGGTTGTGGAGATGTATCGATCAACAAAAGACAAGTGCTTTAACTTGTCTGGGAAATGGAATCAAGGAGAAAATATAGTCAGAACCACGATTGCAAAGGATCAATACACAGATACCAGACGATATCATATCAAGGAAATAGTTATTGTTACAAGAAGCTTCTATGATAGGATCTACATCGTGTCCATGGGCATGAACACAAAGTTCAAGGTCGAATCCCACTTCTCCAATGCATAACCTTTCATTCACTTCTCATTTTTCGAAGAAGTTGTAATGTTTAAATTTTATCTAGCAAAACTCCAGAAGAGCATGACTCGTGATAGCTCTCGGGTTTACCCGGATCTGGAAAGGCATAGGTTCAACCCTTAGGGTCATCTTGGGAACATATACCACAAGCTTCAATAGTAAATAACACAAGCTCGATAGTAGAGAATGGGTGACAAAAGGAGAGGATACAATTTACCGAAGGCATTATGTATCAGGGAAAGAACTTCTCAAGGTTTTTGTATGCGAAGGACACTGTCGGATGATATTTCAACAAAGGATCCGACGGTCCATAGCGGAGCTGATGTGAGTATCGTCACACAACCAGAGGAAGAAAGAATGCAAAGGCATCAGATTATGGCAATATCTGCATACTTTGAAGTTTTAAAATCAAAGAAATTATGAATACCAGATCGGTGTATCAGAATCAGATGCCCTGATCAATTACGAGTAAGTTGAGTAGACTTAGAGGCACCATCAGTCAATGTTTGATTGGCGGAAAACCAGCTCATATCTGGAATGACGTCGGCCAGAAAGACAATTCCTAAGGATCAGGTGATGATTGTGAGCAATCACACACGTATTCAATCGAGGGACTCAAGGTGATAATGACAAAGGACGTCAAAGAATATTGCTAGGCATATGGAATTAACCACAATGTAGCAGGCAACAAGATTCTCAAGAGCACCAAGCTGTAGAGGATTCTTGGAAGATCGAATGGCATTTCGAAGTATTTTGTGAAACGCATGAACAACTGGGGATGAATGAATCCTCGATAAGTGTGAGGAATCATCCGTAGGGGTATTCAGGTGGCAAGGAACTGCAAGGCAGTAGGCACAAAATATTCTCGGAACAATAGAGAGGATTTCAGGGTATCTTGTAATAACAAGATCAATTGGGAAGAAAAGTAAGGACGGCAGGTTATGTATTTATCCATAGGGATATTTTGGTGGTAGGGAACTGCAAAAGCGACGGGCACAAATTCCTGAAAGAGTATTGGAGAGTAACTTCGAAATCTTCTGGTGCAGCAGTCGACCATCGGTAATAAGATGCTCTCCGGGTGAAAGTGATCACGAGATCCTAATGTTAGATTTAGTAAAATCCATTTAACCCGGATAGAAGACGGATAGAAGAGAGATCAGAATCCGGAGTATAGATGAGGAATAAAAGATCCCAATACCACCCAATTGGCGACGCGGGCCCATCGGCCGCACAGCCAAGTTAGTAAAACAATTTTCATCGACTAGACTCAGGTTCGGCCAAGGAGCTGGAAAGGGGGATTCCTACAGGCAATTGGCTCTGATACCAACTTGTGACGCCCCCGATTCAATCGTACACTAATCATGCACGCAAACATGTACGATCAAGATCAGGGACTCACGGGAACATATCACAACACAACTCTAAAACATAAATAAGTCATACAAGCATCATAATACAAGCCAGGGGCCTCGAGGGCTTGAATACAAGTGCTCGATCATATACGAGTCAGCAGAAGCAACAATATCTGAGTACAGACATAAGTTAAACAAGTTTGCCTTAAGAAGGCTAGCACAAACTGGGATACAGATTGAAAGAGGCGCAGGCCTCCTGCCTGGGATCCTCCTAACTACTCCTGATCGTCGTCAGCGGCCTGCACATAGTAGTAGGCACCTCCAGTGTAGTATGAGTCGTCGTCGACGGTGGCGTCTGGCTCCTGGGCTCCAGCATCTGGTTGCGACAACCAGGTAGAAGGGAAAGGGGGAAAAGAGGGCGAAAAGCAACCGTGAGTACTCATCCAAAGTACTCGCAAGCAAGGAGCTACACTACATATGCATGGGTATATGTGTAAAGGGCCATATCGGTGGACTGAACTGCAGAATGCCAGAATAAGAGGGGGGTAGCTAATCCTGTCGAAGACTACGCTTCTGGCCTCCTCCATCTTGCAGCATGTAGAAGAGAGTAGATGGTAAATTCACCAAGTAGCATCGCATAGCATAATCCTACCCGGCGGTCCCCTCCTCGTCGCCCTGTTAGAGAGCGATCACCGGGTTATATCTGGCACTTGGAAGGGTGTGTTTTATTAAGTATCCGGTTCTAGTTGTCATAAGGTCAAGGTACAACTCCGGGTCGTCCTTTTACCGAGGGACGTGGCTATTCGAATAGATAAACTTCCCTGCAGGGGTGCACCACATAAACCAACACGCTCGATCCCATTTGGCCGGACACACTTTCCTGGGTCATGCCCGGCCTCGGAAGATCAACACGTCGCAGCCCTACCTAGGCACAACAGAGAGGTCAGCACGTCGGTCTAAATCCTATGGCGCAGGGGTCTGGGCCCATTGACCATTGCACACCTGCACGTTGCGTACGTGGCCCGAAGCAGAACTAGCCCCCTTAATACAAGAGCAGGCTTACGTTCCAATCCGTTGCGCGCCGCTCAGTCGCTGACGTCACGAAGGCTTCGGCTGATACCAAGACGTCGAGTGCCCTTAACTTTCCCACGTAGTTGGTTAGTGCGTATAGACCAAATGGCCAGACTCAGATCACATACCAAGAATTCGTTAAGCGTGTTATTTTTAAGTATCCGCGGACGCCGACCAGGGCCAGGCCCACCTCTCTCCTAGGTGGTCTCAACCCGCCCTGTCGCTCCGCCACAAAGTAACAGTCGGGGGCCGTCAGGAACCCAGGCCCACCTCTACCGGGATGGAGCCACCTGTCCTTTCAGCCCCCTCATCAGAATCACTTGCGGGTACTCAACGAGCTGACCCGACTTTAGTCACCACATGTGTCATGTATATAAAGTATATAGTATATACCCGTGATCACCTCCCTAGTGATCACGACCCGATAGTATAGCATGGCAGACGGACAAGAATGTAGGGCCACTGATGGAACACTAGCATCCTATACTAAGCAGTAGGATAGCAGGTAAGGGTAACAACTGTAGCAACAAATGACAGGCTATGCATCAGAATAGGATTAACCGAAAGCAGTAACATGCTACACTACTCTAATGCAAGCAGTATAGAGAAGGAATAGGCGATATCTGGTGATCAAGGGGGGGGGCTTGCCTAGAAGCTCAGCCGAGAAGGAGGGGTCGTCGTCGATGTAGTTGATCACAGGGGTATCGGCAACGGTCTCGGAGCCTACCGGAAAGAAGTAACGGAGGGGAACACAATAAATAACAGAGCAATCAAATGTAACACAAAGCAAGATGCGGCAATACGTTGTGCTAGGGGTGACCTAACGCATGGATAGGTGATACCGGCGAAGGGGGGAAACAGCCGGAAAGTATCCCCGGTGTTTCGCTTTTTCGGACAGATGAACCGAAGAGGGAAAGTTGAGTGTTCGATATGCTAGGGGTGTGTTGCGGACGAACATGCTGCGTACCTGGATTCGTCTCGTCGTTCTGAGCAACTTTCATGTACAAAGTTTTTCCATCCGAGCTACGGTTTATTTTATATTAATTTTAAAAGATTTAATCATTTTTAGAATTTACTTAATTATTTAAATCAACATTATCCAGAACAGTGCATGCTTATGTCATCATGATGTCAGCAGTACGTCAGCAGTCAACAGGGCGTTGACTGCGTCAAACTGACGTGAGGGTCTTGCATGTCATTGACTGATTAATTAACTAACAGTTAATTAGGTTAATTAGTGATTAGATTAATCTAATTTTGATTAATTAAGTTAATTAATTCTTTAATTAATTAATTATTTTTATTATTGTTATTTTTTAATCCTTTTTTATAAAAAAAACGTTCTGGGCGTGGGGCCCATCTGTCATAGGCCCCAGGGGCCATAGTGGATCGGGCGTGCGGGCGACGGGCGCCAGCCCGAATGGACGCCCGCCCAGGCCAACAGGGGGAACGGCGTCGGCGCCAGCCGGGCGC